>NW_027361871.1:600000-787500 GCF_039654945.1 Dendrobates tinctorius
CATAGGTAAGAGAGGAGGAATGGTGCGTGTGCCAGGAGGCACAACAGAGCACCCAAGGTCAGAACAAGGAAGACCAGCCAGAAACAGGGAAGCGGAAGCAGCACAAGGAAAGCATAGCATAGACAAAACATGGCAAAGCAGGCAAAGGCAAAGAACACAGGAAGGACTACAAGTCCAAGCATGACAGAGACAAAACATGGGACAAAGGACAACACAAGACATGGCACAGGACAAGAGGCAGAATACAAGCGCAGAGCATGTGCAGAGACGCACGACAGGGCAGAGTGCAGGGGCTCAGAATACAGGGAGCGATCGAGCAGACCAAGCAGCCATGCAGGGAAGCAACACAATACTCAGGCCCCGACCATAGGAAGGGGGTGTCTGATATAGCACCTGCACTTCCGGGTCAGGACCAGGGAAGGACTTCCAGTTCAGATCCTCCAGGTTCATAGAGAGCATTGCTAGATCAGACTGGGCTGGACCATAGAGAAGGTCACATGATCAGGGGCTCCAGAAACACAGAGGTTAGCTGGGTCAGACAGTGCTGGAACATAGGAAAGGTCACTTGATCAGGGGAAGGACCACAGAGACAACCACAGCAGGCAGAGCAGAGACGGGCGCGCACACACAGCAACGGCATGCAGCCATGAGGTGCGCGTGCGCCTACACACTGCTCCAAGAGTCACGCAGCACAGCAGTCATGAGGTGCGCAGGCACACTGCTCCAGGGATCTTGCAGCATAGCAGACATGAGGTGCGCGTGCACACTGCTCCGGGAATCTTGCAGCATAGCAGACATGAGGTGCACGTGCACACTGCTCCGGGGATCTTGCAGCATAGCAGACATGAGGTACGCATGCACACTGCTCCAGGGATCTTGCAGCATAACAGACATGAGGTGCACATGCACACTGCTTCAGGGATCTTGCAGCATAGCAGACATAGTGGGCATGACACATACCTAGCCCTCATGCTGACCTTGTCCAACTAATTCAATAAAGGACTATGGTTTTTTAATGGATTCCACGAGTGCTGTTTTTTTCTTCATTTTTTGGCTTTATACTATGTGTGGTGTCATGCAAGCACCTGATTTACCATTTTGAATATCACCCAGACACCCGGATTTCAGACATCCATATCTCCACCAGTGAGTAGACTTTGCTTTAGTGCCGTTTTGCTGTTTCTCTCTGTTTGCTGTCACATCTGCAGATGTGACCTCTCCATAGGCCTCCAATGATACACCGACCGGAAATAACCCTCCAGCAGTGTGTCATCAGAGATAAGCCTTTTGCTTTATTGCACTACAGCATGAGAAAATTCTCACACTGTAGTTGTCCTGTGTGATGCGAACCGCAGGCCGGTAACTGTAAACAACAAGACGCGGCACGTGATACAGTCCTGTGTGACACAGCCCGCAGGCCGGTAACTAAAACAACAAGACAAGGGGAAGGGAAAACAGTTACAACGGTGGGCCCTGCGATAGGGAAAGGGGACATGGAGACCTCCTGTACTCCCCTGAGTCAGTGTCCCTAATGCTCCTAACGTTACCTATGGCGGTTCCGCACCGGGCGCCGCTCAGGATACCTGTCGCCCTAGCACACCCTACACCTATCCCTTGCTAGGGAGGTGGGTGGCGCAGGCACTGGCCCCACCGCTGTACTAATACACACGAAGGAAAAACACAAACAGGGAAACACCACTTAGCTTTACTCTGTTGCACTTGCTCCTGGCAACAGAGTCCACCACCAGAATGCAGCTCTCCTCCTGAAACGCTTCCACCAAGCTCTGTCAGAGCTTCAAGGAAATCCCCTATGACTCCTTCCACAACAGGGCTAAGAAAGTGCTGCCAGGAACGTTCTCCAGCTCCTTCCTCCACCAAGGATGGTTGAAATGAATACTATCATCAACGCTGATTGCAACACATGTGACTGTTTTATAGCAGAGCCAGCAATCACACCTGCATTATAAAATGTGCACTTAACTAAAGAAACAGACTGCAATGACGCTCACCACCACCAGGCCAAGCTTAGAACAAATGACACCACAGTGCAATAATCCAAATGGCCACCGGGGGCAAAAACCACACTTAAGCACAGCTTAAGGGAAAAAAAAAGGTTACCTGTGCTTTTATCTGTCCTGATCCCGCATGGATCATGACAATAGTGCCGCAAAGTGACAGGTGAACTCAGGTGACCTGTCGGCAGCAGAGTGATACAATGCGGAGGATTATCTCCGTTATTGTATCACTGGAGCCCCTGGAGAGCTGTCGCATGAGCTGATGTGACAGCTCTCCATGGGAGATCGTCGTGGGACAATCGTATTAATTGGATTACGTTAGACAGGAAGTATAGTGTTTGTTTATTATTTTAAGTTTTTTTCAGGTGATCCATGGCTTCGGGGATTAGGTGTAGATGGTGAGTATGGACTATATATGTGTATGTCTATTTTTTATTTTTTTTTTACATTCAACACCTTAGCCAGATGATTGGACTACTACTGTCCCATCATTGGCTAATGTGTCAATCACTGTCACTGTAGCAGGCATACAGGATGGGTCCAAGTGACATTATCACTAACCGATAATTTTTTTTTCTGCTGAGCCATGGACCCAGTTCAGACCTTTGCCCAAGTGCTGCAGACCCTTACTGATGAGATTAGGAGACTGCGCGGTGAGTTGGTGCAGCAACTGCAGCAGTTGGTGGGCTTTGGGGGCTTGGTTCAGAGACAGGCTCAGCCAGAACCAAAGATATCCCTCCCTGATAGATTTTCTGGAGGGAAAGATCAATTCTTGGTATTCCAGCAAGCCTGTAAATTGTATCTCAGGCTGCGCCCTCGTTCATCGGCTGTTGCAATGGCTGCAATTCCACCTTCCACCAAGGTGCTTTTTCATCTGTGGGAATAGGTGATAGTCCGAGGGAGCCAAATCAGGGGAATAGGGTGGGTGCTGAAGCAGCTGGAAACCACAGGAGTGAATTGCAGCAGCCGATGTGTGAACTTTGCCATCTTCTCCATTTTCATATTTCAGCCTTGCGACCCAACTTTAAAATGCTGTAACGGAAACAAAAAAAATCAAAATAAATCCAGATTGCTCATGAGACCATTCAATTAACTAAATAACATATTGCATTGCAAAACAAGACCATGCAAAAAAGATTTCATGGGTGGGCCTCAAAGTTTTCAGGCGCCCCTCGTAGCCGACTGGGAGTAGAAGTCCCATCAGATGATGTCTGCCTACACACACACACACACACACACACACACACAGACCCGCACACAGCCGTGCAGACACACACAGACACCTGCAGACAGACTCGCACATATTCTCCGCACACACAGTTTCCGTCAATACACTCTTCATCCTGCCTTTCTGCAGCGTTTTTCGCACGCACATCCGCAGCAAATCCGCAAACCTTTTTACACCTGTGGTTTTGCTGCACATTTGACTGACTCAATGGAAGGGGGGGCACTACGTACGTTGCGGATTTGGTGCAAATCCGCGCATCAAAAACGCTGCGGATCCACAACAAAGTCTGCAACGTGTGCACATAGTCTAAATGAACAAGTAACCCATGGAGATGGAAAGAATGTTGGATGAACTTCTCGGCAAGCACAGGAGCAGACACATCGGAAAAAGGAGAAAAATGGTTCATCTTAAAGAAGCGATCCACAACTAACCAGATGACAGTACATCCGTCAGATACTGTAAGATCGGCAATGAAGTCCATCTCAATGTGCTGCCAGGGAGCTGATGGTACAGGGAGAGGAAATAACCGACCAGTTAGAAACTGTTTCGGAGTCTTCTTCTGGGCACAAGAGGGACAGACCGAAACTACAGTAAATCCACAATATTCTTGCACAGGAAACACTGAGCAAAGCTCAAAAAAAAGTGACCAATAAGTCCAAATAAAATGTAAATAATTTATTGCACTTATTTCAAAGACAGATAATTGACACAGGGGGAGAAGTGGACAATGAACTGCAGCTAGTCCACAAATCGCATGGGTATGCAAAAAGGGGTTAATGGAACATTGGAACCAATAAAATGATACATATATGGAATATATAAAGTGTTCAATTTACACCAACAAATATATGTAGCAAGATAAAGCACTCTGCCAATTATTAATATCATATATCAATCATGATGTAAGGCAAGCTGGACAAACCAATCCTATAATTATCATGTAAATGTATCTCTCCAAGCTCTATACCTAAAGAGACACCTATACAGAGGTGCTGATATGGAGGGTATGCATGTTTTACCTGATGGATGGCAGGCACGGGTTCCTACGTTCTAGACACCCACCCCAACGCGCGATTCGGAGGGTTAGTCCTTCATCAATTGTACTGCTTGTGTTATAGTAGCGTCTGTGCCTCCTTTTTATCAAATAAATCCACATAACTCTTACTAGCAGGAAGCAAGCCAGGTAAATTTGATGGGAGTAGCTGGAGGCCACGCAGGACAAATAGGGGCAAGATATCTCTCATGTCAGGCTTGGTCCCAATGGAGTATTTCCCCTGATCTCCAATTCACGACAGGCTCGTGTTTTCGTAGTTATGTTAGGCCCAGGAGCAGAGGATGGAACAGGCCTGATAGCACTTAAAGAGGGATCATTTCAGAGTGTAATATTCCTATCCGAAGTTACACAGGTTTGGAAACAAAGAGGGTGGTCTCGGATAAAGGTCTCTCATCCATAAATGATACCAAAAAAGGATCCTGTAGACGTTGGACGGAGATCTGATGCTGGTCCACCACGGCCTGTTGAATAAAATTTTTTGCAGAATGAGAGTCTAGATATGCCGATTCCTAGGGCAACATCCGTTTTGTTGAGACAGATACTGACAGATTCAGTGGAGGAGAAGAGTAGTCCTCGCCCAGGGTCACCTCTCCTACAGACTCTAGGCTCTGAAATTTTCATTTTTTTCAGGAGCAAATTAAATGTTCAGAAATGCTGCAACAGAAGCAGAGGAAGTTAAATTGAATCCAGCGAGAGACTGTGACTTTGTAGTAAAATATAGCTTTTAATGAGCCATTAAAAATCAGAATATCACCAGTAGTGCTCCACCGAATACAGTGCTATGCAAATTAATTGGGACTAATCACTGACTGGTAACCAACTTACGATTTTACTTAAAAAAATGCTTTGTCCCAATTAATTGGCACAGCACTGTATAACATTGCACATGACAGCATCGTACACACAGTGCAGCGATAGGACCAACGTGTTTCGACTTGCGTCTTAATCATTAGGCTGTGTTCACACGTAGCGTTTTTTTCGCGTCTCCGCAGCGGTTTTAAAAGCACGATTTTGCCGCGAAAATGCTAAAAATAAGCATCCCATACAATCCTATGGGATTCCGCAATGCTGTGCTAATGCTGCGCTTTTTTCCACGGCGAAATCACTTTGCGGAAAAAAACGCAGCATGCTCATTAATTTTGCGGAATTGCGGCGATTCCGCCCACATAGGGTTATATACAGTTGTGGCCAAAAGTATTGACACCCCTTGCAATTCTGTCAGATAATACTCAGTTTCTTCCTGAAAATGATTGCAAACACAAATTCTTTGTTATTATTATCTTCATTTAATTTGTTTTAAATGAAAAAACACAAAAAGAATTGTCCTAAAGTCAAATTGGATATAATTCCACACCAAACAAAAAAGAGGGTGGACAAAAGTATTGGCACTGTTTGAAAAATCATGTGATGCTTCTCTAATTTGTGTAATTAACAGCACCTGTAACTTACCTGAGGCACCTAACAGGTGTTGTCAATAACTAAATCACACTTGCAGCCAGTTGACATGGATTAAAGTTGACTCAACCTCTGTCCTGTGTCCTTGTGTGTACCACATTGAGCATGGAGAAAAGAAAGAAGACCAAAGACCTGTCTGAGGACTTGAGAAACCAAATTGTGAGGAAGCATGAGCAATCTCAAGCCTACAAGTCCATCTCCAAAGACCTGAATGTTCCTGTGTCTACCGTGCGCAGTGTCATCAAGAAGTTTAAAGCCCATGGCACTGTGGCTAAGCTCCCTAGATGTGGACGGAAAAGAAAAATTGACAAGAGATTTCAACGCAAGATTGTGCGGATGTTGGATAAAGAATCTCAACTAACATCCAAACAAGTTTAAGCTGCCCTGCAGTCCGAGGGTACAACAGTGTCAACCCGTACTATCCGTCGGCATCTGATTGAAAAGGGACTGTATGGTAGGAGACCCAGGAAGACCCCATTTCTTTCCCCGAGACATAAAAAAGCCAGGCTGGAGTTTGCCAAAACTCACCTGAAAAAGCCTAAAATGTTTTGGAAGAATGTTCTCTGGTCAGATGAGACAAAAGTAGAGCTTTTTGGGCAAAGGCATCAAAATAGAGTTTACAGTAGAAAAAAGAGCCATTCAAAGAAAAAAACACGGTCCCTACAGTCAAACATGGTGGAGGTTCCCTGATGTTTTGGGGTTGCTTTGCTGCCTCTGGCACTGGACTGCTTGACCATGTGCATGGCATTATGAAGTCTGAAGACTACCAACAAATTTTACAGCATAGTGTAGGGCCCAGTGTGAGAAAGCTGGGTCTCCCTCAGAGGTCATGGGTCTTCCAGCAGGACAATGACCCAAAACACACTTCAAAAAGCACTAGAAAATGGTTTGAGAGAAAGCACTGGAGACTTCTAAGATGGCCAGCAATGAGTCCAGACCTGAATCCCATAGAACACCTGTGGAGAGATCTAAAAATGTCAGTTTGGAGAAGGCACCCTTCAAATATCAGGGACCTGGAGCAGTTTGCCAAAGAAGAATGGTCTAAAATTCCAGCAGAGCACTGTAAGAAACTCATTGATGGTTACCGGAAGCGGTTGGTTGCAGTTATTTTGGCTAAAGGTTGTGCAACCAAGTATTAGGCTGAGGGTGCCAATACTTTTGTCTGGCCCATTTTTGGAGTTTTGTGCGAAATGATCAATGTTTTGCTTTTTGCTTCATTCTCTTTTGTGTTTTTTCATTTAAGACAAATTAAATGAAGATAATAATACCAAAGATTTTGTGTTTGCAATCATTTTCAGGAAGAAACTGAGTATTATCTGACAGAATTGCAGGGGTGTCAATACTTTTGGCCACAATTCTAGGATCGCTTGAAATCCGCAATTTATAGTAATTTTCGCGGATTTCAAGCGGTAAAAACCTCAGGGGACAGGAAGTGACATCATGGCCCATCCCATCATGCCATGCAAGTACCACCCCATAATCCAGGAAGACAAAAATCCCATAATCCTTTCCGTCTTCCTGGATCATGGCTGGCGCTGCAGACATGGAGTGGTATGACCGGATGGAACTGGATGTCCCCTTGATGATCAGTGTGGTAAGTGTGTCTATGTGTGTGTGTCTATGTGTGTGTGTACGTTTGTGTGCGGTGTATATGGCGTGTATGGCCTGCATGGGGTGTATGGGGCATCTGTGTCTGCTGCTGTCTGGCATAGGCCGATAGGACTACTAGTCCCATCGGGCTATGTCTGTTCCCATACAATAGTGCCAGCAGGCTCAGCGCGATGGGAGCAGTATTTCCCATCGCGCTGTTCCTGCTGTGAAAAACACACTATTTTTTTTTTTTACCCCCCCCCCGCCAATTCCCGCCAATATATTTTTTTAGGCCCCCCTTTTTCCCTAAAAACACATTTTTAAAATGTTTTTTTTTCCACATACGCTTTTTCTTTCAAACCCCCCTCCTTTCTCTTCATAGCCATAATTTTTTTTTTTTTTTGTATTAATGCCCCAAATTTTTTTTCATTGGTGGCCAGTGATTATCTGTGGAAAAAAATTGTAAATACATCTCCCTGATGTCAGCACCAAAAAAAAAACAAAAAAAAACCCTACTTACCTAATCTGCTAATTTCCCGAAGACCATGTTCCACCTAAATAAAAATATAAAAAGACAAACCAGAAAAATACCTACCCTCGACAGCATCCCATAAAAACGATTGTCCCACGAAGATCCAGTTTAGAGCAGCCACATAACAAGTGGCTGCTCTAAACCACCGACGCCACTACAATGAATGGGCCGTAAAGCGCCCCGGTTCATTGTATACCGAGTTCACCCGAAGTCAGCTCGAGCTGCTCGGGTGAACTTCGGCGGTGCGGTCTGCGCATGCGCGGACTCCCGGGCTGAGCTGAGGTGAACTCAGGAGTGTGGGAAAATTTCTCACGCTCCTGTGTTGATCTCTGGTCAGCCAGGGAGGCTGTGCAGAGTGCAGTTAACTCATTCTTCACTGGTAAATATATATATATATATATATATATTTTTTTTTTTTACAGGTCATGGTTTGGATTGGCTGTTTAATAAAATGTGGTCAAAAACTTTGTGTCTTTATTTCAATAAAAAAATTTTTTAATATCACGCGTTTTCTTTTTTTTTAACCCTTTAAAAATATATGGTTAATAATGGATAGGCGTCTGATTGACGCCTGTTATTAACCCGGCTTAATGTCACATTCCAATTACACATGAGTGGTGTTTGAGTGGAACTGTTGGCCTAGTTCAAATTCTAGCTGTTTTGGGCGGTGTTAGATCCGTTCGTCGAGCTACAACACTTTGATTAAAATTCGGCTGTCCGAGTTTCCATTCGAGAACGTTTCGCTAAATAAAAGCGTATTTTTTTTTTCACATTAATAATGGTTTTCAATGTTAATAGACAGTTTCATGGCATAGTAGCGGTGTCTGGTAGCCAGCGGTGTAGTACACCTGTCAAGGAGCTACACCGTGTGTGTTTCTAATTATTTTATACCGCATCTTGTCAAGAAAATCCTTTTGGGCCTTGTAGCACTGTCTGCTACTCAGCAGAGGAGCCCACCCGTGAACCTAGCTATGCCACCTGTTTATGAAGGAACCAGTTTTTGACTGCATTTAGCCCAGTTAATAATTTGGGCCTAGTAACTGTGTCTGCTACTCAGCAGAGGAGCCCACCCGTGAACTAAGCAGTGCCGCCTGTTTATGTAAGAACCATTTTTTAACTCCATTTAGCCCAGTGAATACTTTGGGCCTAGTACCTGTGTCTACTGCTCAGCAGAGGAGCCCACCCGTGAACCTAGCTATGCCGCCTGTTTATGTAAGCACTGCCTGCTACTCAGCGGAGTTGCCCACCCGTGAACTAAGCTATGCCGCCTGTTTGCGTAAGAACTGTGTGCTACTCAGCAGAGGAGCCCAGCTGTTAAGCAAGCTACAGCACCTGTGGTTTGGACACTTAATTTTTTCACATTATTTCTGGAATGCAGGTTATGCCTAATTCCGGAATTCGGGTTGACCTGCACTTACTGGGAAATCCTCATTTGTGGGGAAGAATTGGAATCCCAGATCCCCATCACTAACGGTGTTCAGCAGGTTATCCGCACCTGTAAGCGACACACGCTGGTCCTTTCAGTGTAGTGCGCGTGCAGACCCGGACATGTAAGGGCATGACAGACCTGTTATTACTCGATCTCACGTGCCAGAGCCTCGCGTGTCCCTCTAGTAAGCTGGACGCGGACCGAGGGGGCATGCCGGAGTCTCGTTCGTTAACGGAATTAAGCCGACAAATCACTAGCACAACTAAAAACGGCCAAGCACCACCACCCACAGAATCGAGAAAGCTTGCAATCTGTCTATCCTTTCCGTGGCATAGTTGAGGTTGCCCGTGTGGAGTCCAATTAAGCCGCAGGCTCCACTCCTGGTGGTGCCCTTCTGGACATTCCTTTAAGGTTCAGCTTTGCAACCATACTGCCCCCGGAAACCAAACACTTTGCCTTCATGGACGCTGTTCGGAGGGTCGTGGGAATAACGCTGCCCGATCGGCAGTTGGCATAATTTATGGTGGGAAGTCCGACGGTATACGTATGATCGTCTTTGATTTTAGAATTTTTTTTATTTTAGATTTTTATTCCAGCCTTTCTTGACTTTATAAGGGCATGACATGCATGTATCTGTGTCTCCTCCTCCTCCTTTTACTACTTCACCTCTTTTCTATATGTAGTTGCCCTTTTCCATATGTTATTTGTGTCTTCTGAGCATTTTGTCTGCTTTGGGACACCTTTTAAGGTGTTTTGTATGTGTTTTCTATATGTTTGTATTTGCCTGCCATTGTTTTCAATGGGGTTCAACGGTGTTCGTTGAACGTTCGACGAACATTCGACGAACTTGACTCCTGTTCGACGAACCGAACCAAACTCGAACACTAGCTGGGTGGCTCAACACTACTCCTGAATATATAGATGTACATTTTTAATGTTTAAACTATGCTATATATACCTGGTATCTGGTGATGCTGTACCCTTTCTGCCAGAAAGTCCTCCTCCACCCACCACTCTAAGTGTATCATTGACACCTGGAACATTGGCCTACATGTGTGATTATTTCTTGTGGATCTTCTTTTTATATTGTGGTGTGATCTATCCTGAGCGTGTGAGAGTCTGTGGGTTACTCCTGCAATTTATATGTGGATTTAAATATTACCCCAACACTGTATACAGCTCTACGCATGTGATACATTACCCATTTACTGCTTTTTATTTTCTGGTCTAATCCTAACTGACCAAATGAGAGTCTGTTTCTGACTCTGGAAATAAATACTGAAATTGACAATAACCCCTACACTGTATACATATGTTCGTTTCAGATTCATTACCGTTTTACGGCTTTTTATATTGTGTTGTAATCCATACTGAGCCTGAGAGCGTCTGTCTGCCTCCTGAAATATCTACGGAGATTTAGAATGTTTAAGCTATACTATATATACCTGCTATGTGATGATACTGTAGCCTTTTTCTACTTTTTATATTCTTGTCTAATCCATACTGAGCCTGTGAGCGTCAAAGCCAGGCTCACTCTGGTGGTAACAGGAGGTAGTGAAGCTGATTTAATCAGTAGAGATCTGCCACCTGATAATGAGGATGACAATTGGACCTCAGGAATTTCAGACTGGATTTAAGTCAGCCGACGCCATATTCTGGTGCTGTTGATTCCTTCTGGCTTTTCAGCTCTTGGTGTTCAGCTCTGTTCCAGTCATTTCAAGCTAAGTTTTTCTGCTAATGTTAACACTTGATTTTGTTGGTCTATTCAGTTTTTTGTGTGGTCAGCCAGCCCCGGCTGGGGCTGTGCTGAATTTCCACTGTTATTTATCTGTATTTGCCAATTTGCTTTTTGTCCCCTATTAGATTGGCCTCTTTTTGCTGTGTCTCAGAATATATCAGAATGGGAGAAGTCTAGTGACTTCAGGGTTAATTTTGTTATCAGAAGTGTTGGACATTATTTTTGTAGGGTTTTTGGCAGATTGCAGACAGTGTCTTTCCTTTCCTGTCCTTTCTAGTTAGTTTGGGCCCCATCGTTTGCTCAGCCTATTTTCCTGCCTGTGTTTGTGTTTTTATCTTGTTTCACCGTCAATACATGTGTGGGGGATGTCTTTCCTTTGGGGTCTGCTCTGGGGCAGTTAGTTTTCCCCTTTCTTCCTTTAGGCTTATATAGTCCTCCGGCGGTGATGAGGCATCTAGGATCATCGTAGGAACGCTCCACGGCTGCTGCTAGTTGTGTGGTTAGGATCAGGGATCTGCAATCTGCATAGTTACCAACATCTCTGGTTTTTCTGGGACTTAGCTTGTTTTGTTTTTTCCTCCTCGGTGACCAATTCATAACAGAATCACCAGCCATACCGCAGATTCTAGGGTACTCAAAAGCAGGAAAAGGTTGTTAAAAAAAAAAGTGTCAGAATTTTTTTTTTTAATGTATTTTTTTCCTCTTTTTCTCTGGGGCCGTAGGAGGATTTTTTTTTTCCTAATGGAGATTAAGCAATTGTCTGATCGTGTGGAGCAACTTGCTGCTGAAGTGCAGGGAATTTCCACCTACTTCATTCAGTCACATGCTGCTGAACCTTAGATCGCTACTCCTGATGTGTTTTCTGGGGATCGGTCTAAATTTCTGAATTTTAAGAATAATTGTAACTTATTTCTTGCCTTGAAGCCTAACTCATCGGGGAGCTCTGCGCAGCAGGTGAAAATTGTCATCTCCTTGCTGCGCGGCGATAACCCAGGATTGGGCTCTTTCTCTGACACCTGAAAATCCTATTCTGACTAACGTGGATGCATTTTTTCAAGCCTTGGGGTTGTTGTATGATGAACCTAATGCTGTTTATCAAGCTGAGAGAACACTGTTGGCATTAAACCAGGGTCAGGATTCTGCAGAGTTATACTGTCAAAAATTCCAAAAGTGGGCGGTCCTTACTACATGGAATGATAGTGCATTGGTAGCTCTCTTTCGGAAGGGTTTATCAGAGACCGTAAAAAATGTTATGGTTGGATTTTCTGTTCCCTCTGGTCTGGATGATTCTATGTCATTAGCCATTCAAGTTGATCGGCGCTTACATGAACATAAAACTACATGGGAGGCACTGCCACCTTTTGAACATACGTCTGAACCTATGCAATGCGATGGGGTTTTGTCTAGGGCGCAATGTCAGGAGTTTAGAAGGCGTAATAAGCTGTGCTTTTTCTGTGGAGACGCCTCTCATACTATTTCTGTCTGCCCTAAACGAGAGAAACGTTTTGCACCCACATTTGCTGTGGGCAGTGTACAAACTAAGTTCCTTTTGGCAATTACTCTGATCTGCTCCTTATCCACGTTTTCCACTAAGGCTTTTGTGGATTCAAGAGCAGCGTTGAATCTGATGGATTTGGACTTTGCTAAACATTGTGGTTTTTCCATGACGCCTCTGCAGACACCTATTCCTTTGAGGGGTATTGATGCTACTCCTTTTGTGGAGAATAAACCCCAGTTTTGGACCCAGGTGATAATGCGAGTTACCCCAGACCACCAAGAAAATTGTAAATTTTTGGTGCTGCATAATTTGCATGATACTATTGTTCTGGGTTTTCCCTGGTTGCAAACTCATAATCCAGTTTTGGATTGGAAATCTGGGTCTGTGGTGAGTTGGGGTTGTCAGTGTGTTCTTAGGGATGCTCCTGTTTTCTCCACCTCTCCTCAGTCTCATGATATTCCTGATTATCTGGCCGATTTTTCTGATGCATTTAGTGAGAGTAAGTCTGCGTCTTTGCCTCCTCATAGGAGTTATGACTGTGCAATTGAGTTGATGCCTGGGTGTAAATTTCCCAAGGGTCGGCTTTTCAACTTATCAGTACCCGAACATGATACTATGCGATCCTATATTAAGGAGTCATTGGAGAAGGGTCATATTAGACCATCCTCGTCACCTTTAGGTGCTGGGTTTTTTTTTGTGGCCAAGAAAGATGGTTCATTAAGACCGTGTATTGATTATCGTTCCCCTAACAAGATGACAGTTAAATATCAGTACCCGTTACCTCTGATGTTTGATTTATTCTCCAGAGTTAAGAGTGCCTGCTGGTTTACTAAGCTTGACCTCAGGGGGGCGTATAATCTTATTCGCATCAAGCACGGGGATGAATGAAAGACGGCGTTTAATACTCCGGAGGGACATTTTGAGTACCTGGTGATGCCTTTTGAGCTCACTAATGCCCCTTTTTGTCTTCCAGTCCTTTATGAATGATATTTTCCGTGACTTTGTGGATAAATTTTTGATCATCTATCTGGATGATATTTCGATCTTTTCTAGTGATTGGGATCGTCATGTGGAACACGTCCGGACTGTGTTCCGGATTTTGAGGGAGAATTCCCTGTTTGTTAAGGGATAGAAATGCCTCTTTGGTGTACAGAGGATTTCATTTTTGGGATTTATCTTGTCTCCGTCGACTATTGAAATGGACCCGGCCAAAGTACAGGCCATTTATGATTGGGTTCAGCCTACTTCTTTGAAGGCCCTCCAGAAGTTTTTGGAGTTTGCTAAATTCTATCGTAAATTTATAGGTAATTTTTCTGTTATTGTCAAACCACTGACTGATCTGACCAAGAAGGGCGCTGATGTGCTGAATTGGTCTCCTGAGGATGTCTCAGCATTTCAGGAGCTTAAGCAGAGATTTACTTCAGCTCCAGTTTTACGGCAACCTGATGTCTCACTTCCATTTCAGGTGGAGGTAGATGCTTCTGAGATTGGTGCAGGAGCTGTTTTGTCCCAAAAAGACCCTGTGACTTCTAAGATGAATCCCTGTGCCTTCTTTTCTCGAAAGTTCTCCCCATCTGAACGCAACTATGACGTGGGGAATCGGGAATTGTTGGCCATGAAATGGGCGTTTGAG
Organism: Dendrobates tinctorius; assembly: GCF_039654945.1. Classification (NCBI taxonomy): domain Eukaryota; kingdom Metazoa; phylum Chordata; class Amphibia; order Anura; family Dendrobatidae; genus Dendrobates; species Dendrobates tinctorius. Next base: position 614,173 of record NW_027361871.1, read on the forward strand.
GAGTGGAGACATTGGTTGGAGGGAGCTAGACATCAAGTTGTGGTCCTCATCGATCACAAGAATTTGATTTATCTGGAGTTGGCCAAACGCTTGAATCCTAGACAGGCTAGATGGGCCTTGTTTTTCATGCGTTTTAATTTTGTGGTCTCTTTTCTTCCGGGCACTAAGAATGATAAGGCAGATGCCCTTTCTAGGAGTTTCTTTGTCGATTCTCTTAATGTGACCGAGCCTACTACCATCCTAGGTGAGGGGGTAGTTCTTTCTGCCATTTCGCCCGATTTGAGACGCGCCCTGGAGGAATTTCAGGAGGATAAACCTGAGCGTTGCCCTATGGGAAAATTGTATGTTCCTGACCAGTGGACAAAGAGTGTTGTCTGAAATTCATTGCTTCGCATTGGCTGGTCATCCAGGTATTTTTGGTACCAGAGATTTGGTGAGTTGGTCTTTTTGGTGGCCCGCCTTATCTCATGATGTCATGAATTTTGTACAGTCCTGTGGGACTTGTTCTCGGTCTAAACCCTGTTCTCGTTCTAGTGGGTTGCTGATGCCCCTGCCGGTGCCCAAGAGGCCATGGACCCATATCTCAATGGATTTTATTTCTGATCTTCCTGTCTCTCAGAGAATGACTGTTATCTGGGTGATTTGTGATAGATTTTCGAAGATGGTCCATCTTGTACCACTCCCAAAGTTGCCATCTTCCGCTGAGTTGGTACCCTTGTTTTTACAACAGGTGGTTCAGTTACAAGGGATTCCTGAGAACATTGTGTCCGACAGAGGAGTCCAGTTTGTTTCCAGATTCAGGAAAGCCTTTTGTTCCAATCTGGGAATTCAGTTATCCTTCTCCTCCGCGTTTCATCCCCAAACCAATGGACAGACTGAGAGAACAAACCAGACCTTGGAATCTTATTTAAGATGTTTTATATCTGCTAATCAGGATGATTGGGTCTCATTTTTGCCCTTGGCCGAATTCGCGCTGAACAATAGAGCTAGTTCTGCCACTTTAATGTCACCCTTTTTCTGTAATTTTGGGTTTCATCCTCGATTCTCTTCAGGGCAAGTGGAATCTTCGTCCTGCCCAGGTGTGGACACTGTGGTTGAGAGAATGCAGCAGATATGGGACCAAGTGGTGGATAAGTTGTAACTCTCTCAGGAAAAGGCCCAGCGATTTTCCAACCGGCATAGGACCATTGGTCCCCGGTTTAAAGTGGGTGATATGGTTTGGTTGTCATCTAAGAATATTCCTATGAAGGTTGCATCTCCAAAATTTAAGCCAAGATTTATTGGACCTTATAAGATTTTGGAGATTCTTAATCCTGTTTCGTTTCGATTGGCTCTTCCAGTTACATTCAAGATCCATAACGTATTTCACAAATCTCTGTTGAAGAGGTTTGTTGAGCCAGTTTTTCCTATGGCAGCACCTCCTGACCCTGTGTTGGTTGAAGGCAATGTGGAATATGAGGTAGAGAAAATATTGGATTCTCGTTTGGTTAGACGGAGACTCCAGTATTTGGTCAAATGGAAGGGTTATGGCCAGGAGGATAATTCTTGGGTCTCTGCCACTGATATTCATGCCAATAGATTGGTTCGTGCTTTTCACCGGGCCCATCCAGATCGGCCTGGTGGTGTGGATGAGGGTTCGGTGACCGCTCCTCAAGGGGGGGTACTGTTGTGAGTTCATTTTCTGGTCTACCAGTTGTGAGTTCTCCTTCCAGGCTCCCTCTGGTGGTAACAGGAGGTAGTGAGGCTGATTTAATCAGTGGAGATCTGCCACCTGATAAGGAGGATGACGATTGGACCTCATGAATATCAGACTGGATTTAAGACAGCCGACGCCCTATTCTGGTGCTGGTGATTCCTTCTGGATTGTCAGGTCTTGGTTCTCAGCTCTGTTCCAGTCAGCTCAAGCTAAGTTTTTCTGCTATTTTTCACACTTGATTTTGTTGGTCTATTCAGTTTTTTGTGGTCAGCCAGCACTGGCTGGGGCTGTGCTGAATTTCCACTCTTTTTATCTGCATTTGCCAATTTGCTTTTTGTCCCTTATTAGATTGGCCTCTCTTTGCTCTGTCTCAGAATATTTCAGAGTGCTAGTGTCTAGTGACTTCAGGGTTAATTTTGTTATCAGAAGTGTTGGACATTATTTTTGTAGGGTTTTTGGCAGATTGCAGACAGTGTCTTTCCTTTCCTATCCTTTCTAGTTAGTTTGGGCCTCATCGTTTGCTCAGCCTATTTTCCTGCCTGTGTTTGTGTTTTCATCTTGTTTCACCGTCAATACATGTGTGGGGGCTGTCTTTCCTTTGCGGTCTGCTCTGGGGCAGTTAGTTTTCCCCTTTTCTTGCTTTAGGCTTATTTAGTCCTCCAGCTGTGACGAAGCGTAGGAATGCTCCAAGGCTGCTGCTAGTTGTGTGTTAGGATCAGGGATCTGCAATCTGCATAGTTACCAACCTCTCTAGTTTTCTGTGACTTATTTTGTTTTTGCCTCCTCGGTGACCCATTCATAACAGCCTCCACTGATGACTCAGTGCTTTTATTTTTTTGAAACTACAGAAGAGGAGGCGATAAAGCTGGAGGCTGTGTCAGCAATGTAAGCCAAAACTTGTTCCTGAAGCTTCGGCTTTAAAAGCGGTTTGCCTACTCCCGGAAAAGGGAGCCTTCGAGGCCTTGTGGAGCCACACGATGATGCAGGCTCAACACCTCCTGCCTTAGGTGCTATTGTGCTTTTGCCACTACCAGCAGATGCACCACCACCACCATCAGTACCAGCTGGCAACCCCCACCCACTTCCACGGCCTCTTCCACCATACTTCCTCTTTTTTGGGAAAATGTACCCAAAATACCACCAGCTATGTGGTACTGTAAAGCAAGGTACTGTTAGGAGTGGTGGAAGACACTAAAATAAAAATATAAATAAAGTGTCTTCGCCACTCGGGGTCCACCGTGCGGTAGATGGAACGACCGCTGCTAGGTGGTTGCAGAGCTATATGGCGGTAGAGTGCACAGGTTTAAGTGCGTCACCAAGTGCACTGAACAAACTCTGTTGAGCTCACATAGCTGTAATTATAAATGGTAACACAAAAAGATGCTGAGTCTGTTCAGGACACAATCTCGGCGCAACACACGCGGTATGCAGTCACTGGAGAAACACAAGGTAGTGATACTAACTCCGTAAGGACCTACCGGAAACGTGTGCAAGGCGTCGAAACCGCGAACGCCACTAGGAGCTGCAACTGCAGCGTGGCTATAGCAGAGCCGCTGCAAAGACACTGCTGACTAGCAGGCGCAATGCTGATGCTTAGGCTGCTGTAGTATGCTGTAGTATGGAGCATAACGCGCTGGCGCTTGGCGCTGGGTACTGGCACTAACACAAACACTCACACATGCGTAGTATCAGAGGGTAGGGGTTTCCAATGAGTCAGTCACCAGTCCATGCATCCATCAACAAACATACAGCAGCAGTATGGCTACACTAGCACATGGCGGAAAGGCCATGCGCACTTTTTATAGCGCACAGGACCTTCCGGAAATCTCCAAGAGTCCAGGAAGAGCCAATAGGATCCGGAGCGGGACCTGAACACCTGACTCCCGAAGTCCAATAGGAGCTCGTCCCATGAGCATGCCCAATAGATGGAATAAAGGACTGAGCCTCTGGAGACAGTTGTTGTGAGACAATCTACTCAGCAATCCCGTCTGCTGCAGCAGATGGGCAAGAGACTGCAGCTTGTGAGAATCTGGGTTTCTGTCTAGACGTGTCAGAAACCAGATTCCTAACATTACCCCCCCTCCTAGGGCCCCCCTCCCTGAACCTTCCGATCCATCACCCTGTGCCTAGCAGTGGCACAGGGCTCAAACTCGCCTATAGACGATCTTGGTGTCCTGGTAGGTGACATGGTCGCCCGGTTTCAGGAGGGAAATCTGGGAAATGGCAGGAGCGGGAGTGGCCGTGGCACACCGCCGTGTATCTATGGCCGTCGCCCCACTCCGCCTAGAGAGGCTATGCCAAGCACAAGAGGTACATGCCTGAATAAACCTCTTAACATCCCGAGCCCTATGAGGCCACCAATATGCTCCGGCCAAGAGCTTCGAGACCTGCATGTACCCTCGGTGGTGAGACGCATTGGACGCATGCGCCCAAGCGAGTACCTGAGCCCTAAGATGAGGAGGGACAAAGGTCTCGACAACCGGCTCAGACTCAGACCATTGCGGGGAGCTGGCTTCCGGAGAAACCGCACATACATGGTGACAACCGCAAACAGATTCCTGGTCTGAGTCCGTATTAAAATCGGTACGAGACACCTCCATGGGCTCAGGAGGTAGGACCTCAGGCTCAGGTGGCTCAAGCGGCTCTAAAAATTTGGGGAGCGGAGTACCATTCCGTTTTGAGTGAGCATGCTCTAAGCCGCGCTCCGAAAAACGGAGGTCAATGCGCGAGGAGATGGTAATCAACTCTTCCAAGGTCATGGGAATCTCTCTGTTAGAAAGAGCATCTTTCACATGCTCTGCTAACCCTTTCCAAAAGACAGGGATAAGGGCCCTATCAGTCCACTCCAACTCGGACACCAGAGTGTGAAAACGTACGGCCTATTGGCTCACCGAGAGAGATCCCTGAGTGAGCGCGAGTAGCTGCAGGGAGGTGTTGTGCGTGACCTGTGGACCGAGGAAAACCTGTTTGATGTCCATCAGCAGGTGCGCTGCGGTTCATATATCGGGATCACCACGCTCCCATAACGGCGTTGCCCATTCCAGGGCCTTGCCTGACAGTAGGGATATTATGAATGCCACCTTGGCCCGTTCCGTAGGGAATTGTGCAGCCAGCAGCTCCAGATGGATCGAGCACTGGCTGATAAAACCCCTACAGGAGGCACCATCCCCAGAAAACTTATCAGGCAACGGGTGGCGGGTAACTGTCGGCACAAGGGTGGACATGGACAAACGCGCTACTGCATCCGTTAACGCCTGGACAGCAGCATCAGTGGCTTGAGCAGCAGAGAGAGACTTCTCAAGAGCGGCCACCCAGTCACCAAGCTGCTTAATGCACTGCAGGAGCTGCTGCTGTTCTGCCATCACTAGGCAGACCCTGGCGCTAGTGTAATGTTAGGAGTGGCGGAAGACACTAAAATAAAAATATAAATAAAGTGCCTTCGCCACTCGGGGTCCACAGTGTGGTAGATGGAACGACCGCTGCTAGGTGGTGGCAGAGCTATATGGCGGTAGAGTGCACAGGTTTAAGTGCGTCACCAAGTGCACTGAACAAACTCTGTTGAGCTCACAGAGCTGTAATTATAAATGGTAACACAAAAAGATGCTGAGTCTGTTCAGGACACAGAATCTCAGAGCAACACACGTGGTATGCGGTCACCGGAGAAACACAAGGTAGCGATACTAACTCCGTAAGGACCTACCGGAAACATGTGCAAGGCGTCGCAACCGCGAATGCCACTAGGAGCTGCAACTGCAGCTCGGCTATAGCAGAGCCGCTGCAAAGACTCTGCTGACTAGCAGGCGCAAGGCTGACGCTTAGGCTGCTGTAGTATGGAGCATAACGCGCTGGCGCTCGGTACTAGCACTAACACAAACACACACACATACGTAGTATCAGAGGGTAGGGGTTTCCAATGAGTCAGTCACCAGTCCATGCATCCATCAACAAACATACAGCAGCAGTATGGCTACACTAGCGTATGGCAGAACGGCCATGCGCACTTTTTATAGCGCACAGGACCTTCCGGAAATCTCCAAGAGTCCAGGAAGAGCCAATAGGATCCGGAGCGGGACCTGAACACCTGACTCCCGAAGTCCAATAGGAGCTCGTCCCGTGAGCATGCCCAGTAGATGGAATAAAGGACTTAGTCTCTGGAGACAGTTGTTGTGAGACAATCTCCTCAGCAATCCCTTCTGCAGCAGCAGATGGGCAAGAGACTGCAGCATGTGAGAATCTGGGTTTAGGTCTAGACGTGTCAGAAACCAGATTCCTAACAGGTACAAGGTGTATATAGTATTGGGGAGAATTTGAATATCCCTAGAGATTTTAGGAGGCTGAACTATTATCTCAGGCCCACTATAGATTACACCTCAATGTAACAGGCTGAAATAGGCTTGTGTATGACAAGGTACAAGGTGTATATAGTATTGGGGAGAATTTGAATCTGCCTAGAGATTTTAGGAGGCTGAACTATTATCTCAGGCCCACTATAGATTACACCTCAATTTAACAGGCTGAAATTGGCTGGTGTATGGCAAGGTACAAGGTGTATATAATATTGGGGAGAATTTGAATCTCCCTAGAGATTTTAGGAGGCTGAACTATTATCTCAGGCCCACTATAGATTACACCTCAATTTAAGAGGCTGAAATAGGCTGGTGTATGAGAAGGTACAAGGTGTATATAGTATTGGGGAGAATTTGAATCTCCCTAGAGATTTTAGGAGGCTGAACTATTATCTCAGGCCCACTATAGATTACACCTCAATTAACAGGCTGAATGTCAGAGACACCACACTGCACTTGCTCATAGAGCCAGTGCGCGTGTCCTGAGTACAGAAGCAGTGCTAGAAGATACCTGTAGAGACGGGCAGCAGAGGTGACCATGCGTGCTTCAGGCTAATAGTGTCAGGGTCCAGTCAGCGCTGGAAAGTAAAGAGGCATAGGACCTGCGGACACTGAAACTGAATAGTCTGCACGGGACCTATGGTCATGTGACTGCAAGGGGGCGGGGCTTAGCGTCCTGTATTCAGATAGGACAGGACACCATACAACAACTCAGAGTCAGGCAAAACAGAGGTCACAGCAGTACGGGCAAACGAGGTACAGGAGGGACAAACAGACGGGTAGTCAGACAAAGCCAAAGGTCATACACAAGAGGGCGACGTGGTACCAAGGGGACGAGCAGAGAGAAATCGGGACACAAGCAGAGAGTCATACACGAGAGGTAGCGCAGTACAAGAGGGTCAGGCAGAACTCGTAACAGGGACAGAACCAGATCACAACCGAACAAGCAAGCAAGATATCAGGCACAAGGCACACGTATACAAGAGGTCACTTAACTCAGCCGAGGGCAGGAGTATAACTGACACCGGACCCAGGTCCAGTGAGCACTAAATAGCTTCCTGCTGCCAAAGAGAGGCAGCACAATTAACCCATAGTCTAACCAGGACGGGTCAAAGCGAAATCCCGTCCTGGATCATGACAGTACCCTCCTCTCAATGGGGGGCCACCGGACCCCCAGGTCTCTCAGGGTACTTGGCGTGAAAGGCTCGGATCAACCGATCCGCATGAACTGATCGAGCAGGAACCCACGAGCGTTCCTCAGGACCGTAGCCCTTCCAATGTATCAGATACTGAAGGGCGCGACGGACCAACCTGGAGTCGATAATTCGTTCCACCTCGTACTCATCCTGCCCATCTACCAGAACCGGTGTCGGGGAAGATGATGATCCCTCCCCACTGGACCTCACAGGTTTCAAAAGGGCCTTATGGAAAACATTAGGGATCCTTAGAGATGGCGGAAGACTCAACCGAAAAGCCACCGGGTTAACTGCTTCGGTAATTACATAGGGACCTATAAACTTGGGTCCAAGCTTCGCACAGGGGACCTTGAGCCTTATATTTTTGGTGGATAACCATACCTTATCTCCGACCTGAAACACTGGACCCACGGATCGTTTTTTGTCCGCAAAAAATTTAAATTTGTCCTGGGCCTTCGTAATGTTATTCTGGACCTCCCGCCATACCTCCCCCAACCGCTGGATCGTCTCGTCCACCCCAGGACACCCAGAATTCAAGCGGGAAAATTCTCCAAAATGAGGATGAAACCCATAATTGCAAAAAAAAGGAGATGTACCCGTAGACTGGTTAGTGCGGTTGTTAAATGCCTACTCAGCCAATGGTAACACAGAACACCAATCATCCTGTCAGGCTGAGGTCAAACAACGCAGAATTTGCTCCAGAGACTGATTAGTCCGCTCAGTCTGCCCATTAGTCTCTGGATGGTAGGCGGATGAAAAGGACAGACCAATACCCAACCTCCTACAAAAAGCTCTCCAAAATCTGGACACAAATTGCACTCCCCTATCAGACACCACATTCAGGGGTACCCCATGCAACTGCACCACATGCTCCACAAACAATCTGGACAATGTTTCCACATTAGGTAGAGCTGCCAAAGGTACAAAATGTGCCTGCTTACTAAACCTGTCCACTACGACCCAGACCACGGTATTACCCTTGGAAGGGGGAAGGTTGGTGATGAAATCCATGGACAGATGAGTCCATGGTCTCTCAAGAATTGGCAGTGGTACCAATTCCCCGGCCGGCCGGTTATGGGGAGTTTTCGCACGGGCACAAACCTCACACGCAGACACATACTCCCCAACTTCAGAGGCTAAAGAAGACCACCAGAATATTCTAGCAATGGCCTTCCGGGTCGCTGAGATCCCTGGATGTCCACCCAGAACTGAGTCATGGAACTCCTGGAGGACCTTGAGATGAAACTGAGCTGGCACAAAAAGTTTATCCAACGGCTTAGCTGGAGGTGCAAGAGCCTGGGCTTCTCGAATCTCCCGTTCCAACACATTAGAAACCTCTGCCACCACCACCCCAGGCTGAAGAATGGAGGATGGAGGTTCCGGGGGGGACACCGGATCAAGACTGCGTGACAATGCATCCGCTCTGATATTCTTGGATCCTGGTCGAAAAGTGACCGAGAAGTTGAATCGGGAAAAAAAAAGTGACCATCTAGCCTGTCTGGGAGTCAACCTTTTAGCTGACTCAATGTAAGCTAGGTTTTTGTGGTCCGTGATTACCGTTATAGGATGAACAGCCCCCTCCAAAAAATGCCTCCATTCTGCAAAAGCCAATTTTACGGCCAGAAGTTCCCGATTCCCCACATCATAGTTTCTCTCCGCAGGGGAGAACTTCTTTGAGAAAAAGGCGCAAGGTCTTAAACTGGTCAAAGTGGCGGGTCCCTGGGACAATACCGCCCCCACCCCCACCTCTGAGGCGTCTACCTCAACAATAAATGGTTCAGAGGGGTCCGGTTGGATAAGAACCGGGGCCGACATGAAACATTTTTTCAAAAACTGAAATGCCGCTACCGCTGCGGTTGACCAATTCTTGATATCGGCCCCCTTTTGAGTCATGTCTGTGAGGGGTTTAATCACCTGTGAGAACCCCCTTATAAATTTCCGATAATAATTAGCGAACCCTAGGAAACGTTGCAGACCCTTCAAATCACACGGTTGAACCCACTCGAGAATGGCCTGCACCTTATTAGGATCCATGCGATACCCTTCAGCAGACACGATGAACCCCAGAAAGGACAGTTCCTGAACAAAAAATAAACATTTTTCAAGTTTAGCAAACAGACAGTTCTCCCTGAGCCTTTGGAGAACTGCTCGAACATGACCAATGTGAGTCTGTTTATCAGGCGAGTAGATTAAAATGTCATCCAAATACACCACCATAAAACGTCCAATCAAATCGGAGAACACATGATTTATGAAATTTTGGAAGACCGCTGGAGCGTTGGTCAGGCCGAAGGGCATGACCAAATTTTCAAACAACCCTTCAGTAGTGAGAAAAGCGGTCTTCCATTCATCTCCGTCCCGGACTCGGATAAGGTTATACGCTCCCCGTAGATCTAATTTCGATAACCACTTAGCTCCGGACAACTGATTGTATAAATCAGGAATAAGTGGAAGGGGATAAGTATTCCTCACAGTTATTTTATTTAACTCACGAAAATCGAGGCATGGGCGCAAACCACCGTCTTTTTTTTTACAAAAAAGAACCCTGCCGCCACAGGAGAAACAGAAGGACGAATATGTCCCTTACGGAGGCTCTCGGAAATATATTCCTTCATCGCAGCCCGTTCCGGACCCAAGAGGTTATACAGGCGGGCTTTGGGCAATTTAGCACCTGGAACCAGGTCAATGGCACAATCAAATGGGCGGTGTGGTGGTAAAACCTCAGCCTCTTTTTCGGAGAAAACGTCAGTATTATCTATCAGGCACTCCAGAATGCCTTCTAGACCCACGGACGACACAGACACAGAAACAAGACATTTCTCAGAGCAATAGGGACCCCATTTAACAATATCCCGAGATTCCCAATTAATCACAGGATTATGCAGCTGAAACCAGGGGAACCCCAACACCAGTCCCGCAGGCAGGTTGTTCATTACAAAACATGAAATACGTTCCTGGTGTAAGGAACTCACTTTAAGGAGAAACTCTTCAGTACAAAACACAATGTCATTCTTAACCAGTGGTGTTTTGTCAATAGCAACAAGGTGAATCGGAGTTTCCAACCTAACTGTCCCTAACTTACACCTGGCCACCAAGTCAGAGTCAATAAAGTTCAATGATGAACCGCAATCCACGAAGGCAGAAGTGGATGTGGAGACACCCCCACAACAAAGTTCCACTTGAAATGACATTTTAGAAAATGCAGAAAAGGGTACCTGAGAGCCTGGGTGACCTCCACGAGAATCACCCGGGCTCAGTCGCTTGTTGGTTAGTGGCCGGGAGGGGCAATCCTTTTTCCAATGTACAGACTCGCCACTGTGAACACAGCATTTTCTCACGTGCCGTTGTCTCCTTTCTTCCTCCTTAAGGTTGATGGTTCCCATCTCCGTGATTTTCAATGAAGAACTGGCTCCCCTTCCTTGGGAGAATAATGATGTCTCGGTTTGTATCACTCCCCTTGCCCGTAACCTGCGATCCATTCGGACGGCCTGTGTCATAGCTTCCTCCAGGGCATCAGGTGGGGGGTGGAGAGCCAAGGCGTCTTTCAGATGCTCAGACAGGCCTCTACGGAACAACCCCCGGAGAGCAGCGTCGTTCCAGCAGACCTCAGCAGCCCAGCGTCTGAACTCTGAGCAAAACCACTCGGCTGAGTGTTTCCCCTGGAAAACATTCATCAGCCTGTCCTCAGCCATACGCACCCGATCAGGCTCATCATAAATATGCCCCAGGGCCTCAAAAAATGCATCCACAGTCAAACGCTCAGGGGCCGTGGTAGGAAGGGAGAAAGCCCAAGCTTGGGGGGCTCCCCTTAACAGAGACATAATGACCCCCACTCTCTGACTTTCATCCCCAGAAGAGTGTGGTCTTAAGGAAAAAAAAAGCTTACAGCCTTCCTTGAAAACTCTGAAGTCATTTTTATCTCCAGAAAAGGTATCTGGTAACTTCACTGGAGACTCAGGGGAAATTAATGTAACATCCTGAGCCCCCCATGAAAGAACTCCCTGCACAGTGTCGGCGATCAGCTGCTGAGACTGAGCCAGGACTCTTTGTTCTCCAAAGAGTTTCTGAGACATCTGCGTCAGATGCTTAACCTGCTCAGAAAGAGTGTGCACAGGATCCATCACACACACAGGTGAATGGGAGCAGAGAAAAAAAAAATGGTATGGGTCAGTTATAATGTCAGAGACACCACACTGCACTTGTTCATAGAGCCAGTGCGCGTGTCCTGAGTACAGAAGCAGTGCTAGAAGATACCTGTAGAGACGGGCAGCAGAGGTGACCATGCGTGCTTCAGGCTAATAGTGTCAGGGTCCAGTCAGCGCTGGAAAGTAAAGAGGCATAGGAGCTGCGGACACTGAAACTGAATAGTCTGCACGGGACCTATGGTCATGTGACTGCAAGGGGGCGGGGCTTAGCGTCCTGTATTCAGATAGGACAGGACACCATACAAAAACTCAGAGTCAGGCAAAACAGAGGTCACAGCAGTACGGGCAAACGAGGTACAGGAGGGACAAACAGATGGGTAGTCAGACAAAGCCAAAGGTCATACACAAGAGGGCGACGTGGTACCAAGGGGACGAGCAGAGAGAAATCGGGACACAAGCAGAGAGTCATACACGAGAGGTAGCGCAGTACAAGAGGGTCAGGCAGAACTCGTAACAGGGACAGAACCAGATCACAACCGAACAAGCAAGCAAGATATCAGGCACAAGGCACACGTATACAAGAGGTCACTTAACTCAGCCGAGGGCAGGAGTATAACTGACACCGGACCCAGGTCCAGTGAGCACTAAATAGCCTCCTGCTGCCAGAGAGAGGCAGCGCAATTAACCCATAGTCTAACCAGGACGGGTCAAAGCGAAATCCCGTCCTGGATCATGACACTGAAATTGGCTGGTGTATGACAAGGTACAAGGTGTATATAGTATTGGGGAGAATTTGAATCTCCCTAGAGATTTTAGGAGGCTGACAATGATGCTCTCAGTCCAAGTATGGCAGCAGGCAGCCTAATAAGCAGGACTGCTGCACACAAAAGTGTGGAAAAATGAACGCTTTGTAACTGTGCAGAAAAGAGGAAGAAAAGTATTTTTGCTTTTAAAAAAGCAGTTTGCACAGCAATGTGCAAACAGCAATGCAGCTATCAGGGAGCCTTATAAGGCAGCCTAATAACCAACAGAGCTGATGCACAAAAATATATCCTCCCCTGTCACGCACACAAACTGTTGTGTTGTACAGTGAAAATCACTACCAGCAGAAGCAGTTTTTTTTTCTTCTTCCCTGCCTAACGCTCTCCCTTATTCAGAATCAGCAGCAGCAACCTCTCCCTATGCTAAGATCGGCAGAAGTAAGATGGCGGTCGGCGTGCGCGCCCTTTTATAGCCCCTGTGACGCCACACAAAGCAAGCCAATCACTTGCATGCCCTTCTCAAAGATGGTGGTGACCGCTGCCCATGTCGTCACGTTGCCCACAGTGTGTGTCCTCCATCATTGGCTGAAAAAGGGCGCTGGAAGCATCATTTGAAACGTGAGTTTGGCGCTCTGGTCACCGACCTCATGGCCAACCTCACGATATGGTCAGGTTTCGTTTCATGAAACCCGACTTTAGGGAAAGTCGGCGACTTATGAATTTGACCGACCAGTTTCGCTCAACTCTAATCATGACTTTTTTGATTTGCTTTCATTGCAGTGGATGATATCAAAAAGCGCTGGCGCTCCATCACGGACAGGCTGGTCAAGTCACTGAAGCCCACAAGTGGTAGCTCACCTCCCAGAAAGAAGGTTCCCTATGCAGACCAGCTGTAGTTTATTTTAAGCAGCAGGAATTTGCTGAGGTAAATCGAGGATGGATTAGTGCGGTGGGTCTGTTTGATGTCACGATATGGGATATTATTGTTAGTTGTCCGTTGGCTCTGGCTGACTGGACATTGTGTGATATTAGGGGTAGTATGCCGGTATCTCTGTCTGATGGGACGATGTGGTATATTGAATGGTTGTAGTAGGGCGGTGTCTCTCTCTGATGGGGCGATGTGGGATATTTGGGGTAGTAGGCTGGTATCTCTGGCTGATGGGATGATGTGTGATATTATAGTGAACTAGCTGAAGAGCCCGGCGCTGCCCGGGCATAGTAACTAACTGTGGTTAGTTATAACAATTTATAATTATCCTCCATCCCATAGTCCTGTGCCCATATACCCATCATACATATCCACGATCCCATAGGCCCGTGCCCATATACCCATCATACATATCCTCCATCCCATAGTCGAGTGCCCATATACCCATCATACATCCTTCATCTCATAGTCCCATGCCCATATACCCATCATACATATCCTCCATCCCATAGTCCCGTGCCTATATACCCATCATACATATCCTCCATTCCATATTCCCGTGCCCATATACCCATCATACATATTCTCCATCCCATAGTCCCGTGCCCATATACCCGTCATACATATCCTCCATCCAATAGTCGAGTGTCCATATACCCATCATACATACTTCATCTCATAGTCCCATGCCCATATACCCATCATACATATCCGCCATCCCATAGTCCCGTGCCCATATACCCGTCATGCATATCCTCCATCCCATAGTCGAGTGTCCATATACCCATCATACATACTTCATCTCATAGTCCCATGCCCATATACCCATCATACATATCCTCCACCCCATAGTCCCGTGCCTATATACCCATCATACATATCCTCCATTCCATAGTCCCGTGCCCATATACCCATCATACATATCTGCCATACCATAGTCCCGTGCCCATATACCCGTCATACATATCCTCCATCCCATAGTCCCATGCCCATATACCCATCATACATATCCACCATCCCATAGTCCCGTGCCCATATACCCGTCAAACATATCCTCCATCCCACAGTCCAGTGCCCATATACCCATCACACATCCTCCATCCCATAGTCCCGTGCCCATATACCCATCATACATATCCTCCATCCCATAGTCCAGTGCCCATATACCCATCACACATCCTCCATCCCATAGTCAACCATTATGACATCATAATGAGCGGCGGCAGGGCTTGCAACCCATGATGATATCAGCGTCACCATGGCAACCATTGTGACATCATAATGAGGGGCGGGCTTGATACGCACACACTGCTTCCTCAGTATGCAAATAGGGGCATTATGACATCATAATGAGGGGCGGGGCTTGACGCGCACACACTTTTTCCCCCAGTATGTAGATAGGGGCAAAATTGTTTGGTGAATGGGAACGCGCGGGGTTAAAATTTCACCTCACAACATAGCTTAGGACGCTCTCGGGTTCCAGACGTGTGACTGCGCCAAATTTTGTGGCTGTAGCTGCGACGGTGCGGATGCCTATCCCGGACATACACACACACACACATACATACACACTTTGAACTTTATATATTAGATGTGGCTATGCGGAGGTCTACACTCAGCAAAATATATATAGATCTAATAATTATAATTAAAAAAAAAAAATTTACTATGCTCGTGCAGCGCTGGCCTCTTTATCCATATTAATATACCGTATATACTCGTGTATAAGCCGCCCCCCCTAATTTTGCGCCCGAAATGGTGGAAAACTTATTGACGCGCGTATTAGCCTAGGGTGGAAAATGATGCAGCTACTGGTTAAATTCAAAGATAAAACTAAAAGTAAAATTATTTCAGACATCAGTTGGTGAAATGTTTTTGAATATCCATATTGAATCAGTAGCCTCATATAATGCTCCATACAGTTCATGATGGCCTCATATAATGCTCCATACAAAATACACCCCATGCAATTCTGCACAAAGGTTAATAATGCCCCCACAAGATGCTCCATAGAATAATATGCCCCATACTCCATTAAGGTTATGGCTCCCTTCCTGCTTTCAGGGGTCACTTGGTACCAGTCATTACATTCATGAATATGCGCATATTCATGAGGTTACAGAGCGGTAACATGCGACCACTGGCTGAAGGCAGGAAGGGAGACCGTGGTGAAGCAGGGGGGCTGCAGAGATCGTGACATGGGAGGTAAGTATGGTCACGGTATATCTATATATACTTTTTTTTGTTTTCAAATTTGTCAAATTGTCTTTTTTAACAGTAATTTGTTATTAATTCTACAGAACGGATGGAAATGTAAGGGCCGCCACGCCAACGGACCCTGAACAGAACAGCCCGGAGCATGGTCTGGCAGAGGAGGTCCAGGACTTTGAAATGTGCTCATCTCCAGCTCCTCCGGATGCCAGGCCTTCTTCAGCTATGTCATCAATAGCATCCAAAGCTGCTTCGCCATCGGCATCTTCCTTTTTGGATAACAGTCTGTCCTCTGCTGTGGGATTGGCAGCTGGCTCCAGTTCTGCTGCTCCTGCATCTGCAGGTGCCTGTAGCTCTGCTGGTGGCGTGTCAAGGCGCACTGGGATGTGGGCTGATTCTGGCCATTCCGTGGCATCGACAAGGGCGGCACAAAAAAAAGGGACAAGGACTGAGACTTCGACTAGTGCAATTGAAAACCTCACTAGTTGAACCCTCAGTCTTATTGAAAATACCAGACATCAGGATGAACTCGACACTTTCGGGTCAAGCATAGCCAGCCACCTGAGGTCCATGCCACGGGACCGTCAGAATGTAATAATGTCAGCAGTCAATGGTATTATAATGTCTGTTGACATCCCATCCAATATTCCACCATCAAATGAAATAATAATGGGGATTATGAACATTTTCAATCCCCGAAGTGTGCCTCCACCACCACCAGCAGCAGCTGCATTGCAGCGGTTGGGGCAGGCGGCGTTATCACGTCACAACCATGCTGATGCCTTGCTTTATGGCCGCCAAAATTCATCGCAAACTGGTTTTCAACATGGAAGCTCCCAAATCAGCCAGGCTTTGTCCCAAAACCTATTTCCTTCCTATAACTATGATCCGGAGTACCATGACTTTTGAGTGTTTTCTCACCTACAACCAACTCTGCATGTCCACATATCTATTGATGGAATTCATGTCAAATAAAGACGCACAGTTTTTAAGCTATATTGGTGAGTGCTTCATATTTCTTCTTTATTCATTTCACATTGAAATATTCATGTTTTGTCATGCAAGCACCTCCGTTTTTTGACTCAAATATATACCACAATACTTCAGATAAATAGCTCCGTCTCTAATGTGGTGATTTGTGGGCCCTAGTTTGCCATTCATCTGTTTGCTCTTTGCTGGGATCATTATGGGGGTCAAATGTAAAGAAAAAAAAAAAAAAACTTACCACAAGGTGATGAGCAGCCTTTCCTCAGCAGAGATGGCTCTTCGCATGAGGGCAGTTTCACACGTCAGTGTCTCAGGTACTTGTAGTGACAGTTTTCTCACATACCGGAGACACTGACACACGTAGACACATTCGAATTAATGTGTCCATGCAGATGTCAGCGTGTTTTCACGGACCATGTGTCGGTGTGCAAAACACGCTGACATGTCCGTTTTTTTGCAACAGCACGGATCACACGGACCCATACAAGTCAATGGGTCCGTGTAAACACGTACCACACACGGATGCTGCCTGTGTGCGATCCAAGTGCGTTTTTAAAAGTCAAAGGGTTAACATTGAAAATAATTTTTCAAAAACAGGGACACACGGACAGCATACGGACAGCACACGGACATACGGATAGCACACGGATGTCACACGGATGGCATACGTATGCATACGGGCACACAGACACGGATAGCTCCGGTACCGGTTTTTCCGGTACCGGAATTATCTGGACATGTGAAACTGCCCTGACTGTGTTGTCATAATTTAAATCTGGTGACAGAATGTCGAGTAGCCGATCAAATGTTTCTCTTGTCAGCCGGCAGAACTGTGGAAATTTCTCCGGATAGCTGTTAAAAAAATAAAAAAAATTGTATTAACACACAGATAAGTATTGCACATGCTAACAAAAAACAACTAAAAAATATTTTTGGTGCACACGGAGGAAAAAATTCGTTTTTTGCCCTACTATATCTTACTTCCTTAAATCCTGGTAAAGAAAATTGAAGTGGCCCTTGTCCATGCGCTCTTCAACAATTGAGTGCACCCACATTCTTTTTGCAGCTGTTATCCTCCTCTTCCTCCTCCTCGTACGAGAGCGCTCCTATGGGAGAATGTAATATCAGTCCCAAATACATCCAAAGATTCAACCAATAACAAATCTGCGTACAGTATGTAACGGTAACTTCACATTAGCATTTTTTTAAAGGCACATCGTGTGGCAAAAAACGCATTTTAACAAAAAAAAAAAGCGTTGTTGCATGCGATTACGTTTTTTCTGCGCCTTAGTTCTCTAGTGGTTAAATACAGTATCTAATAATCTTTATGCCAAAACCGCATGCGCACTATAATGCAAATAACAGCATGTTCATGCGCACGCTGCATTTCCAGAGACCATTATGCTTTATTTTGTCGCATTCCATAAAAAAGCATGCGCATGTTTTTTTTAAAGCCTTTTGTTGGACACAAAAATGAAAATGGATGTGCATTGCACGCCTAAGGCTAGGTTTACATGGCGTTACAGCAACCATTTTACGGATACATTAAATGGATGCGGTAAAGCAGATGTCATTATTGACATCCTTAGTGCCCTAGCGCTAACGGTTTGCGATAAGACATGGTAGCGCACAGATAACATGCGCTACCTAGCGTTAGCCCATACAGTTCTATGCACAGCTGTGTGTTTACTGCCAATGCACCAAAAAAAGCTGCAAGCAGCGTTCAAGGGTGCGTGATTACTTAACGCCTACTTGATAACACATGGCGATTTTGAAATGCATTATGATGCAATGGCAGAGATAACGGATCCGTTACATAGTGCCGCCAAGTAACGGATCCGTCAGTGCATTGCCCCCTAACGCAATGTGAACCCAGCCACCGCACACGTCGAAAATACGCTTGTGCATAAACGAGGAGGAGGTGTCGCATTGTATGTTAGAAACACGTATATCTGCACAGAGATTGAAGCTTCAGAGACTGGGAGTTCTGTGGAAACTGTTTGGGTAAGAATACAAGGACAGAACAATGGAAAGGACACCATTGTAGGCATTTACTACACAGGCCGCCTGTGCAAGCTGAAGACATGGATGAACTCTTTATGCATCAAATGGCCATGTTCTCCAAAAAATATGACATAGTTGTCATGGGAGATTTCAACTATCCAGACATTTGTTGGGGATCTCTCTCAGGCAAAACTAACAGGTCAAGGAAATTCTTATCCTCTCTTGCTGACAACTTTATCTTCCAAAAGGTAGGGGAGAAAACAAGGGGAACTGCTACCTTGGATCTAATCTTTATAAACAGGGAGGAAATGGTTGAGGAGGTAAAAGTGGCTGGGACCCTAGGAGGTAGCAACCATGCTATTTTAGAATTTTGGATAACTAGAGGAGGAAGACCTGTGAAGACTCAGACGTCAAGGTTAGATTTCAGAAAGGCAGATTTTAAAGGATTCAATGGCTGGATATCCTTAAAGACAAAAATGTCCAGGAAGGATGGGAAATCTTGAAAAATGAAATTCTCAAAGCACAATTGTTAACTATTCCGAAAAGAGGGAAGAATAGGAAGCATTTAAGTAAACCAGGATGGATGAACACAGAACTTAAGCACATGCTAAAAAGGAAGAATAAAATGTTTATAAAATGGAAAGAGGAAGGCATATCTAAAGAATATAATGCTGTCTGCAGAACCTGCAGGGCACAAATCAGATTATCTAAAGCTGACAATGAATTGAGGCTTGCAAGAGATGTCAAACGCAATAATAAAGGATTTTGGGGATATGTCAAAAGTAAAAGAAAAGTCAAAGATGCTATAGGATTTTTACAGGATGAAAATGATGAAATGGTAAGACAGGATGTTGAGAGGGCCGAACTTTTAAATTCCTATTTTGCATCTGTTTTCTCTCAGAAAGGAAATGTAACATCAACTGTTCTTCACTGTCCTATTAAGGGAATAGAAGAATCCAGGATATCTATAAACAGAAAGATAGTGAGGAAACACTTAGCTAACCTAAATGAATTCAAGTCTCCAGGTGCAGATGAATTACAACCCAGAGTACTGAAGGAGATAGCAGAAGAAATTTTTGAACCCCTCTCCATAATCTTTGAAAATTCTTGGAGAACAGAAGTCCCAGAAGACTGGAGAAGAGCAAATGTTGTTCCTATCTTCAAAAAGGGGAAGAAGGTGGACCCAGGCAACTATAGGCCGGTGAGTCTGACTTCTATACCAGGAAAGATCTTTGAACAAATTATTAAACATGTCAGTCATTAAATATGTCAGTACCTGGATAAGAATGAAGTGATTAAACAGAGTCAGCATGGGTTTGTAACTAATAAGTCATGTCAGACTAACTTAATTTCCTTCTATGACGGAATCACTGATTGGGTGGATCAAGGAAATGCTGTAGATATAGTATATCTTGACTTCAGCAAAGCATTTGACAAAGTATCTCATACAATCCTTATTGAAAAAATGACTAAGTATGGAATGGACAAGGCAACTGTTAGGTGGATTCATAACTGGCTTAGTGATCGGACCCAAAGAGTGGTCGTAAATGGCTGCAAATCCAGTTGGAAGAATGTCTCAAGTGGGCTACCACAGGGCTCTGTCCTGGGTCCTGTATTGTTCAACATCTTTATCAATGATTTAGATGAAGGAATTGAGGGTAAACTGATTAAATTTGCTGATGACACAAAGCTAGGAGGGATAGCTAATACACTAGAGAAGAGAGAGAGAGAGAGGATTCAAAAAGATGTAAATAAACTGGAGAAGTGGGCAGCAACTAACAGAATGGTTTTTAACAGGGAAAAATGCAAAGTACTACATCTGGGCAATAAAAATGAAAAAAGCATATACAGAATGGGAGGAATAGGGCTAAGCAACAGCACATGTGAAAAAGACTTGGGTATACTAATAGATCACAGACTGAATATGAGTCAACAGTGTGATGCAGCAGCAAAAAAGCAAATGCAATTCTAGGATGTATTAACAGAAGCATACAGTCTAGATCACGTGAAGTCATTATTTCCCTCTACTCCTCTTTGGTCAGATCTCATCTGGAATATTGTGTCCAGTTTTGGGCACCGCATTTTAAAAAAGACATCAACAAACTGGAGCAAGTTGAGAAAAGAGCGAACAGAATGGTGACCGGTCTGCAAACCCTGTCTTATGAGGAAAAGTTGCAGGATTTGGGAATGTTTAGTTTGCAAAAGAGAAGATTGAGAGGAGACTTAATAGCTGTCTACAAATATCTCAAGGGCTGTGTCAAGGAGCTGGATACGAGGGCAAGAGTGGACCCACTGGACCGTGACGCCAAACTCTCCCTGGGCGAGCGCACCAGGTGGACCGACCCCTATACAGGGACCGTTTGGGAGCAGGCTCAGGAAGCTCAAACGTCACAGCGGCCAGGACCAGGGGTCGGCTCAAGAGGGTGAGCAGCAGAGAGGAGGATGAGAGATCCGGGGTAACCACGGTCCAGGGAATGGAGGTTGTTGTGGAAGGGTGAAGGAGAGCAGCGGGAACCAGATGGAAGCAGGGCACAGGGAGCTGTAAAAGGAAGACACAGAGTTAGCAGGGAGACATGGGCTGAAGCAGCTACGGGAGCCGGGAGAGCGAGCGAGAGCTGGGGACCAGCAAGGGCAAGCAGGGCCTGAGCGCAGCGAGGAGAACTCGATAGTCAGGCGCCTCCCCTAAGGGAGGGCGGCCTGAAATACCTGATGGTATCCCCCAATTGGCCAGGCGGAGGGTCTGGATCAGGTCAGGCAGCGGGCGTCCATACGGCAGGGATGCGCGGTCAGGCCCCCCGGCGCGTGCGCAGAGGCACAGTGCGCGGGCCGAGGGCAGAGGGGGAGCGCGCCGGGAGACCGCCCGCCGGAACGGAGGACGACTGGAGGTGCGCGTAGGGAGCGAGAGGCAGGAGGAACCCGGACCGGAGGCCGAAGAAGCGGCGGTGAGTATGGGGACGGCAGGGACAGCGGGACCCATTGTGGCGGTGCTAACAGTATCTCCTCCCTTACACCCCCATCTACTGTGTCTGGAAAGGAACCTCTTAAGAATACGTGGAGCATTGATGGTCTCGGATGGTTCCCAAGACCTCTCCTCGGGACCGAAACCCTCCCAGTCGATGAGAAAAAATGTTTTACCTCTTACCCTTCTCGAGGCCAAAATATCTCTCACCTCAAAAACATCATCAGAGCTGACTGGTGGAGGAGAAGAGTTTGGAGCTGGGTGGAAACGATTCAGGACAACTGGCTTAAGGAGAGAGACGTGGAAGGTGTTGGGAACTCGGAGCGAGGCGGGCAACTCCAGCCGGTAGGACACGTTGTTGATGCGTCTGAGAATCTTGAAAGGCCTAATGTAGCGGGGTCCAAGCTTGTAAGACGGGAGCTTCAGCCTAATATACTTGGCCGACAGCCAAACTTGTTGTCCCGGGAGGTAAGTCGGGGAGTCCAAGCGCCTTTTGTCAGCATGTCTCTTCATGCGCTCCCCGGACTTCTTGAGAGCTTCTTTAGTCTCGGACCAGACCTTGGAGAATTCAATGGCCAGGGAATTCGCTGCAGGCACACCGGAAGCAGTGGATATCGGCAGTGGAATACCGGGATGCATCCCAAACACTACAAAAAAATGGAGACTTAGCTGAGGACTCGCTGGAATGATTATTGTAGGAGAATTCTGCAAAGGGGAGGAGATGGACCCAGTTATCCTGGTGCGCATTCGAGAACAGGCGTAAATATGAGGCTAGCACCTGATTGACACGTTCCACTTGCCTGTTGGACTGAGGGTGGTAGGCGGAAGAAAAGTCCAATCTGACCTCCAGAAGCTTGCATAAGGCTCTCCAAAATCGAGAAGTGAATTGTACACCAAGATCCGAGACAATATGCTGCGGGAAGCCGTGAAGGCGGAAGATATGCTGGATAAAAATCTTCGCCAACTCTGGAGCAGAGGGCAGCGCTGGAAGAGGGACAAAATGGGCCATCTTAGAGAAGTGATCGACTGCCACCAGGATAGTCGTACATCCGGAAGAGTTAGGCAAATCGGTGATGAAATCCAATGCTATATGTTGCCACGGAACCGAGGGGATCGGCAAAGGAAGCAGAAGACGGGAGGGTGGCCGTCTAGGAACTTTGACCTTGGCACACGAGGAACAAGACGCCGTGAAGTCAATTACATCCTGACGAAGTGAAGGCCACCAATAAAAACGAGCAATGAAGTCCAGTGTCTTCTTGACTCCGACATGCCCGGAAAGTTTAGAGGAATGTCCCCAATGCAGCACCTCTCTTCTGTCCGCCTCAGAAACGTAGGTCTTGCCTGGAGGAGGAGTGATTAGACTTACAGGAGCCACCGTGATGATCTTGGCCGGATCGATGATGTGAGTCGGTTCCTCTACCAAATCAGGAGACTGCAGAGAACGGGACAATGCATCAGCCTTGACGTTTTTAGGTCCGGGACGAAAACGCAGCTCAAAATCAAACCGGCCAAAAAAGAGAGACCATCGGGCTTGTCGGGGATTCAGTCTGTGGGCTGACTGAAGGTATGCCAAATTCTTGTGATCGGTAAAGATGGTAAACGGGTGGACCGCTCCCTCAAGAAGATAGCGCCACTCCTCCATGGCCAATTTTATGACTAACAACTCGCAGTCCCCGATGGAGTAATTACACTCGGCAGGGGAGAAGGTCTTCGAGAAAAACCCACAGGAAACCAGTCGTCCGGAGGAAGATCGCTGAGAGAGAACTGCACCCGCTCCTGTGGATGAGGCATCGACCTCCAAAACGAATGGCTTGTTGGCCTCGGGTCGGTGGAGCACAGGGGCTGTTGCGAAGGCTTGTTTTAACCTGGAAAAGGCCTCTTCAGCCTTGGAAGGCCAGGACGAGGAGTTGGTGCCCTTGCGAGTAAGACTGGAAATGGGTTTGATGAGAGAAGAAAAGTGTGGCACAAACTGACGATAATAATTGGCGAAGCCGAGAAATCGTTGAATCGCCTTGACCCCTACCAGACGAGGCCATTGAAGAATTGCCAACAATTTCTCAGGATCCATCTCCAGCCCAGAATCCGAAACAATGTAGCCTAAGAAGGGCAACGATGACTGCTCAAAGAGGCACTTCTCAAGCTTCGCATAGAGGTGATTCTCCCGCAGGCGTTGCAGTACCAGACGAACACTCCTCCTGTGGGATGCCAGATCCAGGGAAAAAATAAGGATGTCATCTAGGTACACGACCACGCAGGAGTACAGCAGATCTCGGAAGATGTCATTAATGAACTCCTGAAACACCGCGGGAGCATTGCAGAGACCGAAGGGCATAACAAGATATTCATAATGCCCTTCCCGGGTGTTAAAGGCCGTTTTCCATTCGTCGCCGGAGCGGATGCGGACGAGGTTGTAGGCTCCGCGTAGATCCAACTTCGAGAAGATGCGGGCTCCACGTAAGCGGTCAAAGAGTTCCGGAATGAGAGGCAAGGGGTATTTATTCTTTATCGTGATATCGTTTAATCCTCGGAAATCGATGCATGGGCGGAGCGAACCGTCCTTCTTTTTCACAAATAAGAACCTGGCACCGGCAGGAGAAGAAGACTTCCGTATGAACCCTCTGGCAAGGTTATCACGAATGTACTCGGACATGGCAGTAGTCTCAGCTGGAGAGAGAGGATAAATTCGACCCCTGGGCGGAGTAGTCCCGGGCCGTAGATCAATAGGACAATCATATGGGCGATGCGGGGAAAGTGTCTCTGCCTCTTTCTTATCGAAGACGTCCGAAAACGATCAGTATGCGGCAGGCAAGCCTGCAGGACCCGAGGAAACTGGATGAGGAGTGACAGGATGAACGGAAGCTAGGCACCTCTCTTGGCAAGGGTGCCCCCAGCAGAGAACTTCACCGGAACGCCAATCCAATACGGGTTCATGTGTCCTAAGCCAGGGGAAGCCAAGTAGCAGAGCGTGGGACAGGTTGGGTAGGACATAGAACGAGATCAGCTCCTGGTGCAATGCCCCGATGCGCAGACGCACTTCTTCCATAACCAGAGACACCGACACTTGTAAAGGTCTCCCATCAACTGAAGCGATAACCCGTGGAGTCTTCAGAGTAATAACGGGAATCTGGTACTTCTTCACCTCCTTCAACCGGATGAAGTTCCCTGCCGCGCCCGAGTCCACATAGGCCACCTCCGAACCACGTCTCTGACCAAAAACCAGCTGCACAGAAAGAGTAAGAGGATGAGAGGAGTGAGACACACCTAGGACGGCCTCTCTTACCTGGCCTAGGTGGAGAAGTTTCCCGGCCTCTCAGGACAAGAACGCAGGAAGTGAGACGCGCTGCCGCAATACAAACATAAGCCATCCGTCAATCTCTCCCTCCGGCGCTGTTCCGCTAACTTGACCCAATCTACTTGCATCGGCTCTGGCGCCGGACTGGAGGACGACCCAAGGGAACGTGGACTGGATGGCCTGTGGAGAGAAGCAGAAGGTCTAAGCGGTCTCCTCTCCCTAGCGGCCTCGCGGGCGCGTTCCTGAAACAGGAGGTCAATCCGTGTAGCAAAGGAAATGAGATCCTCTAAGGTAGCCGGGGTATCTCGTCCTGCCAGTTCGTCCTTAATCTTGCCCGCGAGACCACGCCAGAAGGCCCGACCAAAGCCTCATTATTCCACCCCAACTCAGAGGCCAAGGTGCGGAACCGGATGGCGTATTGTCTGACCATAAGAGAACCCTGAGTGAGGCAGAAAAGGGACTCTGTAGCGGAAGCCAACCGACCGGGCTCATCAAAAACTTTACGAAAAGTGTCCGTGAAGGTCTGGAGACTAGAGACTATGGGGTTGTCCCGCTCCCACAGGGGATTCACCCAGGAGAGGGCCTCTGCCTCCAAATGGGACACAATGAAGGCCACCTTAGCCCGGTCAGTGGGATACTGCTGAGGCAGGAGTTCAAAATGCAACCTGCACTGATTCAAAAAACCCCTGCTTAGGGTCGCCGCCATACCACGGCGGTTTCCCAAGCCTAGGGGACGGGACAGGATCTGAGCTGCGAGACGGCTCTCGTGCGGCTGCAGACTGAAGGGAGAGCAGCCGATCGTCGACCGAAGCCATATAGGACAGAATATGGGCCTGGGTATCTCGCTGTTGACCCAGCTCCTGCTGGAGACTGGCCAATTGGGAAGCGTTGCTGGGGTCTGCGGCCTGCAAGGCCGAGAGGCGGGAGTACATAGTCTTCATAAAAGACATTATACGGATCTGGTTCTCCCGAAGGAACACTAGCTCTTTTTGGGCGGCGGCCCCGGCGGGGTCCATGGCCGGGCTATTCTGTCACGGAGCTGGATACGAGGGCAAGAGTGGACCCACTGGACCGTGATGCCGAACTCTCCCTGGGCGAGCGCACCAGGTGGACCGACCCCTATACAGGGACCGTTTGGGAGCAGGCTCAGGAAACTCAAACGTCACGGCAGCCAGGACCAGGGGTCGGCTCAAGAGGGTGAGCAGCAGAGAGGAGGATGAGAGATCCGGGGTAAACAGGGTCCAGGGAATGGAGGTTGTTGTGGAAGGGTGAAGGAGAGCAGCGGGAACCAGACGGAAGCAGGGCACAGGGAGCTGTAAAAGGAAGACACAGAGTTAGCAGGGAGACATGGGCTGAAGCAGCTACGGTAGCCGGGAGAGCGAGCGAGAGCTGGGGACCAGCAAGGACAAGCAGGGCCTGAGCGCAGCGAGGAGAACTCGATAGTCAGGCGCCTCCCCTAAGGGAGGGCGGCCTGAAATACCTGATGGTATCCCCCGATTGGCCAGGCGGAGGGTCCGGATCAGGTCAGGCAGCGGGCATCCATACAGCAGGGACGCGCGGTCAGGCCCCCCGGCGCGTGCGCAGAGGCACAGTGCGCGCGGCCGAGGGCAGAGGGGGAGCGCGCCGGGAGACCGCCCGCCGGAACGGAGGACGACTGGAGGTGCGCGCAGGGAGCGAGAGGCAGGAGGAACCCGGACCGGAGGCCAAAGCAGCGGCGGTGAGTATGGGGACAGCAGGGACAGCGGGACCCGTTGTGGCGGTGCTAACAGGTTGTCACATTGTAGAAGGATCAACTTTATTCTCATTTGCACAAGGAAAGACTAGAAGCAATGGGATGAAACTGAATGGGAGGAGATACAGATTAGATATTAGAAAAAACTTTTTGACAGTTAGAGTGATCAATGAGTGGAACAAGCTGCCATGAGAAGTGGTGAGTTCTCCTTCAATGGAAGTCTTCAAACAGAGGCTGGACAGACATCTGACTGGGATGATTTAGAGAATCCTGCTTTGAGCAGGGGGTTGGACCAGATGGCCCAGGAGGTCCCTTCCAACTCTACGATTCTATGATTCTATATGAAAAGAGTGATTATTAATTGGACTGTTGAGGTATCCCTTGATATGAATGGGAACGTCACAGGATAGAAAGGGTGGAAGCCAGGTGACAAAGTCATCCACAAATTAGATGGTTTTGCCTGGAAAGAGGTACATAGCCGCCAATCACAAGCAGAAGGGTTTGAAGAGTCTAGCAGTATGGACCTCAAAGGAAGGAAACAAAAGCAAGGTTACTGGAAAAAAAGATAACCTAGAAAGAACTTTGTGATGAAAGGAGCAGACCAACACCTCCATCTTGTCTGCTCTCAGTTCTAGGCATATGTGAGAATTGTAGCAAACCAAACAAGAGAGCAGCGGTGGTGGTCGTATCTGACTGCTGGATCCAGTTTTCAGTGAGAGTCAGAAAGTAAATGGAATTAGAAAGTCTAGGATGTAGGAGAGCTGACACACGCTGGCAAAGTTCCAGAGAGCACAATAAAAAGCAGGAGAAAGCACTCTATGTTAACAAGATTAGCAGGGATTCTACATGTAGCAGACAGTACTGATTACTAGTGGAAAGAGAACTAGGGTTAGGGGAGATTTTGCCAGGGACTAGAAAAAGGAGCAAAAAGAAAATGAGCAAGTGGTTCAGTGATTTGTGCAAGCGTTTTGTGTGCTGCATGGTTGTAGTGGATGGTTTGGAGTGTTTGTGAAGTTTGAGTAGAGCCTGAGAGCTGTACATTGAAGCGGGACCAATGTGGAGAGAGTGCACAGAATGTGTAGAAAGTGTTCTGGTTGTGAAAGAAAAAAGCAGCTAGGGCTAGCAGTGGGGAAAATAAGTATTTGATACACTGACGATTTTGCAAGTTTTCCCACTTTCAAAGAATGGAGAGGTCTATAATTTTTTATCAAAGGCACACTTCAACTGTGAGAGATACCCTGTAAAAAGAAAAAAAACAGAAAATCACACTGTATGATTTTTAAATAATTAAAAATAGCATTTTATTCAATGAGATTAGTATTTGACAACCTACCAACCAGCAATAATTCTGGCTTTCACAGACCTGTTAGTTTTTCTTTAAAAAGCCCTCCTACTCTGCACTCATTACCTGTATTAATTGAACCTGTTTTAACGTGTTACCTGTATAAAAGACACCTGTCCACACAATCACACTCCAACCTCTCCACCATGGTCAAGACCAAAGAGCTGTCTAAGGACATCAGGGACAAAATTGTAGATCTGCATAAGCTTGGGATGGGCTACAGGACGATAGGCAAGCAGCTTGGTGAGAAGGTAACAGCTGTTATTAGAAACAATTATTAAAGTGGCAATAACAATTATTAGAAAATGGAAGAAACACAAGATGACGGTCAATCTTCCTCAGTCTCGGGGTCCATGCAAGATTTTGCCTCGTGAGGTAAAGATGATTCTGAGAAAGGTCAGAAATCAGCCCAGAACTACATTGGAGGACCTAATCAATGACCTAAAGAGAGCTGGGACCAGTATCTCAAACATTACCGTTAGTAACACATTACACCGATGTGGGAGGCAGCCAGGGCCGTAGTCATGGTCCGCAAAGGTGTCTGCTTCAGCACGTCCTGGCTACCCGCCCCACATACAGACAGTATCACTGTCTCACCTGCCTGGTTCTCAAAGACCTCCCTTAGTCGCAGAAACACGTCTTCTTTCGATCTGGAGACAGAGTCCAATTCCAACTTTAAACGTAGAACTTTACTGGTTTTCAATCGCAGCGTGTCCACATCAGTTACAGCATCAACACAGAGTTCTGCACAGTCCACATCCTTCACTTTCCCTGTGCTTTTCCCTATGTCCTTCAGTTTGTACCCGGGTAGTCACGTCTCGACCGGTACCACAGCGTCCTCCCTGTTTAGCTTCACTACGTTCAGGAGTTCCCTTGTCCATTTCGCCCCAGACATGAGGGCATCTGCCCACGTAGTAAGCTGCCACATCTTAGAGTGATGTGCTTGTCAGTACTGCTGCACTTCTGGACCAACGGCCATGGATGGCTGGGCTTTCCACTTCCCAATACAGAGTTAGCCACCCTGCCCGGGCTCTGTAGCCCTATTCACTAGAAAAAGGAAACCCACTATCTTATCTGCGGTTAGCTCCTCCTATGTAAAACTATGCACACTATTGTATCCCACCTAGTGTCCACTGTTATGATTGAGTCACCGTAGGAGGCAAAAATAGAAATGCTAGCTAAGTCCAGAAAACCAGAGAAGTTGGCAGCTATCGGATTGCAGACCCCTGAACCTATCAACACAACTAGCAGTAGCCGTGGGGGGCTCTTACGATGACCTAGGCCCCTCGATCACAGCCGGAGGACTACATAGCCTAAAGACAGAAAGGGAAATCCAAACTGCCCCAGAGCAGATCCCAAAGCAAAAGGCAGCCCCCCACATATAATGACGGTGAAGCAAGAAGAAAGAACAAAACACAGACAGAAAGATAGACTGAGCAAAGATGGGGCCCACGCTAGCTTAGATAGGAAAGGACAGGAAGGCTGCTGTCTGCAATCCGTGAAAAACCCTATGAAAATAAGAGCCAACAAACTGACAGTAAAAAAGGCCCTGAAGAAGCTAGGCTTCAAAAAAGCTATGTCAGTACTCAGGAATATTCTGAAGACAGAGCAACAGGCAAAAGGAGATTCAGCTCACCCCAGCAGGGAATGGCAGAATCCAGAAAAGCAAGGAAAACAAAACACTAATGCAAAAAGGCAAAGCAGAAATCTTAGCTTTAGATGAGCAGGAATCAGACTGGTTTCCTAGAAGTCCACAGAGAAATCACCCGCAGGCCAGAAGGGCGTTGGCAGCCTTATATCCAGTCATTAACTCCACTCAGCCAGTCATCATCATCAGCCCCAGGTGTTTGACAATCAGGCTCACTACCTTTCTTCACCAGAAGAGGGAGTTCCTCGGGCCTCAGTAGTGAAGGGAAAAAAAAATGAACTCACAACAGTACCTCCCCCTTGAGGAGGGGTCACCGAACCCAAAACCACGCCACCAGGGCGATCAGGGTGAGCCCGATGAAAGGCACGCACCAATCTTTTGGCATGAATATCAGAGGCAGAGACCCAAGAATTATCCTCCTGACCATAACCCTTCCACTTAACCAAATACTGGAGTCTCCGTCTAGCCAGACGGGAATCCAGTACTTTCTCTACCTCATATTCAATGTTACCTTCAACCAATACAGGGTCTGGAGGTGCAACCCCCGGAACAACAGGTTCAACAAACCTCTTCAACAAAGATTTATGGAACACATTATGGATTTTAAATGTGACAGGAAGAGCCAAACGAAAAGAGACCGGATTAATAATCTCCAAAATCTTGTAAGGTCCAATAAATCTGATCTTAAACTTAGGAGAAGCCACCTTCATAGCAATATTTTTTGATGATAACCACACTATATCACCAACCTTAAATTGGGGACCAATGGTCCTATGTCGGTTGGAAAACCGCTGGGTCTTTTCCTGGGAGAGAGATAACTTATCCACCACTTGGTCCCAGATCTGGTGCATTCTCTCCACCACAGTGTCAACCCCTGGGCAGGCAGAGGGCTCCACCTGCCCTGAAGAAAATCGAGGATGAAACCCAAAGTTACAAAAAAAAGGAGACATCAAAGTGGCAGAACTAGCTCTATTATTTAAAGCAAATTCGGCCAAGGGCAAAAATGAAACCCAATCATCCTGATCAGCAGAAATAAAACATCTCAAATATGACTCCAAGGTCTGGTTTGTTCTCTCTGTCTGCCCATTGGTCTGAGGGTGAAAAGCAGAGGAGAAGGACAACTGAATTCCCAGCTTGGAACAGAAAGTTCTCCAAAATCTAGACACAAACTGGACTCCTCTGTCAGATACAATGTTCTCAGGAATCCCGTGCAAGCGAACCACCTGTTGTAAAAACAGGGGCACCAATTCAGAGGAAGACTGCAACTTAGGGAGTGGTACAAGATGAACCATCTTAGAGAACCTATCACAAATCACCCAAATAACAGTCATCCTTTGAGAGACAGGCATATCAGAAATGAAATCCATTGAAATATGGGTCCATGGCCTCTTGTGGACAGGCAAAGGCATCAACAACCCACTAGAGCGAGAACACGATTTAGACCGGGAGCACGTCCCACAGGACTGCACAAAATTCCTGACATCACGAGACAAGGAGGGCCACCAAAAAGACCGACTCACCAGATCTCTAGTACCAAAAATACCTGGATGACCAGCCAAAGCAGAGCAATGAACTTCAGACATCACTCTCTTCTTCCACTGGTCAGGAACATACAACTTTCCACTGGGACAACGCTCAGGTTTGTCCTCCTGGAACTCTTCCAGAGCATGTCTCAAATCGGGCGAGATGGCAGAAAGAACTACCCCTTCGCCTAAGATGGTAGCAGGCTTGGTCACCACAGGAGAATCAGCAAAGAAGCTCCTAGAGAGGGCGTCAGCCTTGACATTCTTAGTTCCAGGAAGAAAAGAAACCACAAAATCAAAACGTGTAAAAAACAAGGCCCACCTAGCCTGTCTAGGGTTCAAGCGCTTAGCCGACTCTAGGTAAATCAAATTCTTGTGGCCAGTGAGGACCACGACTTGATGCTTAGCTCCCTCCAACCAATGTCTCCACTCCTCAAATGCCCATTTCATGGCTAACAGTTCCCGATTCCCCACATCATAGTTACGTTCAGATGGAGAGAACTTTCGGGAAAAGAAAGCACCGGGATTCATTTTAGATGTTACAGGATCCTTTTGGGACAAAACAGCTCCTGCACCAATCTCAGAAGCATCCACCTCTACCTGGAACGGAAGTGAGACATCAGGTTGCCGCAAAACCGGGGCGGAGGTGAATCTTCGCTTCAGCTCCTGAAAGGAAGAAACAGCCTCCGGAGACCAATTTAACACATCAGCACCCTTCTTAGTCAAATCAGTCAATGGCTTGGCAATACTAGAAAATTTTGCTATAAATTTCCGATAAAAATTAGCAAAACCCAAAAACTTCTGGAGGGCCTTCAAAGAAGTGGGCTGAACCCAATCGTAAATGGCCTGTACCTTGGCCGGGTCCATTTCAATAGTTGACGGGGACAAAATAAATCCCAAAAAAGAAATCCTCTGTACTCCAAAAAGGCATTTAGATCCTTTGACATACAGGAAATTCTCCCTCAAGATCCGGAACACAGTCTGAATATGTTCCACATGAGAATCCCAATCCTTGGAGAAGATCAAAATATCATCCAGATAGATAATCAAAAATTTATCGACAAAATCTCGGAAAATATCGTTCATGAAGCACTGGAAGACAGAAGGGGCATTAGTGAGCCCAAAAGGCATCACCAGGTACTCAAAAT
Source organism: Dendrobates tinctorius (assembly GCF_039654945.1). Classification (NCBI taxonomy): domain Eukaryota; kingdom Metazoa; phylum Chordata; class Amphibia; order Anura; family Dendrobatidae; genus Dendrobates; species Dendrobates tinctorius. The sequence goes on from NW_027361871.1 coordinate 646,091, forward strand.
GTCCCTCCGGAGTATTAAACGCCGTCTTCCATTCATCCCCATGCTTAATGCGAATAAGATTATACGCCCCCCTGAGGTCAAGCTTGGTAAACCAGCAAGCACCTTTAACTCTGGAGAATAGATCAGAAATCAAGGGTAACGGATACTGATATTTAACAGTAATTTTGTTGAGAGCACGATAATCAATACAAGATCTTAATGAGCCATCCTTTTTGGCTACAAAAAAAAAACCGGCACCTAAGGGTGACGAGGATGGTCTAATATGACCCTTCTCCAACGCCTCCTTAATATAGGATCGCATAGCCTCGTGCTCGGGTACAGATAAATTGAAGAGCTGACCCTTGGGAAATTTACACCCCGGGCTCAGTTCAATAGCACAGTCATAACTCCTATGAGGAGGCAGAGACGCAGACTCATTCTCACTAAATACATCATAAAAGTCCACCAAATAATCAGGAACATCATGCGACTGAGGAGAGGTGGAAAACACCGGAGCCTCACTAAGGGCACACCGACAACCCCAACTCACCACAGACACAGATTTCCAATCCAAAACTGGATTATGAATTTGTAACCAGGGAAACCCCAGAACAATAGCATCATGCAGATTATGTAACACCAAAAACCTGCAATTTTCTTGATGGTCTGGGGCGACCCGCATTACCATCTGGGTCCAAAACTGAGGTTTATTTTTAGCCAAAGGAGTAGCATCAATCCCCCTCAAAAGGATAGGCGTCTGCAGAGGTGTCATCGGAAATCCACAACGTTTAGCAAAATCCTAGTCCATTAGGTTTAGAGCTGCTCCCGAATCCACAAAAGCCTTGGCGGAAAATGTGGACAGGGAGCAGATCAGAGTAAAAGCCAGAAGAAACTTAGGTTGAACACCACCAACAGAAAACGTGTGTGCAAAGCGTTTCTCGCGTTTAGGACAGACAGAAATAATATGCGAGGCATCTCCACAGAAAAAACACAACTTATTACGCCTTCTGAACTCCTGACGCTGCTCTCTGGAAAAAACTCTATCACATTGCATAGGTTCAGACATCTGTTCAACAGGTGGCAACACGTGGCAACACCTTTCGTGCAGCTCTGCGTTTGCGTAAACGCCGATCAACCTGAATGGCTAAAGACATAGAATCGTCAAGACCAGAGGGAACTGGAAATCCCACCATAGTATCTTTTATGGCTTCTGACAACCCCTTCCGAAAGAGAGCAGCCAAGGCATTATCATTCCAGGTAGTAAGTACTGCCCACTTTCGGAATTTTTGACAGTACAATTCTGCAGAATCACGACCCTGGTTCAATGCCAGCAGGGTCTTTTCAGCCTGATCAATGGCATTAGGTTCGTCATACAACAACCCCAAGGCCTGAAAAAATGCGTTCACATTAGTCAGAATAGGATCATCTGGTTTCAAAGAAAACGCCCAATCATGGGGATCGCCACGCAGCAAAGAGATGACAATTTTAACCTGCTGCGTGGAGCTCCCTGACGAGTTAGGCTTCAAGGTAAAAAATAATTTACAATTATTTTTGAAATTCAAAAATTTAGACCGATCCCCAAAAAAATACATCAGGTGTAGGAATCTTTGGTTCAGCAGCATGTGAATGAGCAAGGTAGGCAGAAATTCCCCGCACTTCCGCAGCGAGCTGCTCCACACGATCAGACAATTGCTTTATCTCCATTGAGAGAAAAAAAAATTCCCCCTACGGCCTCAGAGATATATAGGAAAAAATATACACTTTTTTTTTATACAATTCTTTCCTGCTATTGAGTACCCTAGAATCTGCGGTATGGCGGGTGATTCTGTTATGATTGAGTCACCGTAGGAGGCAAAAATAGAAATGCTAGCTAAGTCCAGAAAACCAGAGAAGTTGGCAGCTATCGGATTGCAGACCCCTGAACCTATCAACACAACTAGCAGTAGCCGTGGGGGGCTCCTACGATGACCTAGGCCCCTCGATCACAGCCGGAGGACTACATAGCCTAAAGACAGAAAGGGAAATCCAAACTGCCCCAGAGCAGATCCCAAAGCAAAAGGCAGCCCCCCACATATAATGACGGTGAAGTAAGAAGAAAGAACAAAACACAGACAGAAAGATAGACTGAGCAAAGATGGGGCCCACGCAAGCTTAGATAGGAAAGGACAGGAAGGCTGCTGTCTGCAATCTGTGAAAAACCCTATGAAAATAAGAGCCTCAGTAGTGAAGGGAAAAATGAACTCACAACAGTCCACCTTGAGGTACTACTATATATAATTATTAGTGATGAGAGAGTATACTAGTTGCTCAGGTTTCCCCAAGCCTGCTTGGGTGGTCTCTGAGTATTTGGAAGTGCTCGGAGATTTAGTTTCTGTCACCGCAGCTGCATGATTTGCGGCTACTTGACAGCCTGAATACATGTGGGGATTGCCTGTTTGTTAGGGAATTCTCACATGTATTCAGGCTGTCAAGTAGCCGCAAATCATGCAGCTGAGGCAATAGAAACTAAATCTCTGAGCACTTCCAAATACTCGGAGATCACCCGAGCAAGCTTGGGGAAAACCCGAGCGACGAGCATACTCGCTCATCACTAATATTTTCCTGACACCCCCCTTTTGGACTGCGCTATGGGGCAGGACCTCTTGGTACTCTTCCATGTGCACCTCTGTGGGCTCACCCCGCCGGGATAACCCATCTGCATTGCCATGGTCACTGCCCTTTTTGAGTTTAATGGTAAAGTCATACTGCTGGAGGGCCAGGCTCTAGCGTAGCAGCCTTCCATTGGTACCAGACACAGTGTGCAGCCAACTGAGGGGGTTATGGTCAGTCACGATGGTGAAGGTGTGCCTGTACAGGAAGGGCTGCAAATGTTGCAGGGCCCAAACCATGGTCAGACACTCCTCCTCTATGGTGGAGTAGGCCACTTCCCTCAGCAGGAGCTTCCAGCTGAGGTACAACATGGGGTGCTCTTGGTTCTCCGAGTCGACCTGGTTTGCACAGCACCTAGGCCAAACTCACTGGTGTCAGTCTGTACTAAGAACGGCCGATTGCTGTCAACTGCCCTTAGCACAGGAGAGCTGCTCAGGGCTGTTTTTTATGTCCGAAAGGCCACCTCAGAGTCGTTTGTCCAATCGACTGTATGGGGTAGTGTTATGAATGAGTCACCGAAGGAGGAAAAAACAAAAATACAAGCTAAGTCCAGAAAACCGGAGAGGTTGGTAGCTATCGGATTGCAGACCTCTGATCCTATCCACAACAACTAACAGTAGCTGTGGAGGGTTCCTACGATGCCCTAGACCCCTCGATCACAGCCGGAGAACTAAATAGGCCTAAAGAAAGAAAGGGGAAATCTAAACTGCTCCAGAGCAGACCCCAAAGCAATAGGCAGCCCCCAACATATAATGACGGTGAAGCAAGATGAAAACACTAACACAGATAGAAAGATAGGTTGAGCAAACGATGGGGCCCAAGCTAACTAAAAAGGACAGGATAGAAAAGCTGCTGTCTGCAATCCGTAAAAAACCCTACCAAAAAATGTCCCAACCGTCTGATAGGAAAAACAGGCCCTGAAGTCGCTAGGACTTCAAAATGACTATATCAGCACTCAGCTAAATTCTGAAGACAGAGCAAAGAGACAAACTGATCAGAGACAAAAATGGAACTCAGCACACCCCCGACCGGGGATGGCTGAACTCCAAAAAACAAGGTAAACCAAAACAAAACTAATAAGTTCAATAGCAGAGCAAAAACTTATCTTTGGGAAGCAGGAATAAGACTGGTATCCAAGAATCCAGCAGAGAAATCACCAGCGACTCAGAAGGGCGTCGGCTGCTTTATATCCAGTCAGAAGTTCCTGTTACCCAGTCATCATCTACCAGATCAGGTGTTTGGTAATCAGCCTCACTACCTTCCTTCACCAGAAGAGGGAGTTCATCAGACATAGACGGTGAAGGGGAAAATGAACTCACAATAGGGTAGGCTTTTCTTGATGAGGTACGTCAAGGGCTTCGCAAGGCTACTATAGTTTTGTACAAAGATCCTATAGTATCCTGCAGTACCCAAGAAGGAATCACCTGATTCTTGGTCCTGTGAGTGGGCCAGGACACGATAGTGTCCACTTTCCCAGGCTCTGGCCTCATAGAACCCCCATCTTCCAGATTTTCCAGGTAGTGGACCTAGCTCATGCCCATTTGGCACTTTCCCTGCTTTGTGGGAAGCACCTCCTGGAGATGCTCGAGGTGATCCTCCCAGGTGGAACTGAAGACGGCAATGTCATCCAGGTACGCCAACACACACCTCTCCAGTTGCTGGAGCAGGTGGTTGACCATCTGCTGGAATGTGGCAGGGGCAGTCTTCATGCCAAAAGGCATGACGTGAACTTCTACAGTCCGAAGGGGGTGATAAAGGCGGACTTCTCCTGTGCCTCAGGGCTCAGGGGAATATGCTAATATTCCCGGCTCAGATCCATAATGGATAGATAGTGCACGCCAGCTAACCGCTCAAGCAACTCCTCAATGTGTGGCATTGGGTGTGCATCGGAGGTCGTTATGGTGTTGAGCCCCCTGTAGTTCACACAGAACTGGATGGTCTAATACTTCTTTGGCACCAGTACTACAGGAGAGGCCCATGAGCTCTTGGACCGCATAATCACCCCCAACCGTAACATCGATCTCTTGGTGTATGATGTTCTGCAGATAGTCAGAGATGCAATTGGGAATCATGCCCCAATCCGGCTGACACCGTGTCCACCTCGTGGACAACTGCCTCAGTCATTCCAGGTATGTTGGTTAACATTGCCAAGAAGGATTCCAGTGTGGCTCGCAGCTACGATCGCTGATGCGCAGATAGCAAGGTGCTTACCTCCACATCCTCTATGGCCTTCACTTGGGCCAGCATGTCCGGGAGGGGGGTCTTCCTCCCCACCCTCAGGCAAGTTGCAGACCGGTAGGACACAGGCTCCATGTTCTTGATGAGCCTTTTCATATTCACGTGGAAGGCCTTGCGCCTACCCCGAGTGTGGTCAAGAGTGACCACATAGGTGACTGGGTTGAGCTGTTGGTGTGCAACGTACGGGCCCTGCCAGGCTGCCTGAAGCTTAACTTTTTGATTCGGGGACCAGCACCCACACCTTCTGACCCACCTGGTAGGTCTGCTCCCAGGCATTCTGGTCATACCAATGCTTCTGGTCAGCCTGGGCCTGCGCCATGTTGTCATGCACCACCTGCGTCAAGGTCTGAATCTTTTCACGGAAGTGCATGACATACTCCATGATGGACACTTTTGAAGGGCTCGGCTCTTCTTCCCAGGATTCCCTTACCAGCCAAAGGGGGTCCTCGGACTTGCCTGCCATACAGAAGCTCGAAGGGGGATAAACACCGTCGAGGCCTGCAGAACCTCTCAGTAAGCAAATAGCAGGTGTGGGAGGTTCCCCTCCCAGTCGCGTTCCTGGGTTTCAACCAGAATTTTAGCATCTGTTTGAGGGCACCATTGAAGCGCTCACACAAACCATTGGTTTGTGGGTGATACGCGCTCAATATCAGATGCTTCACCTGCATTTACTTACAGAGAGCCTCCATTAGGCGTGACATGAATTGAGTCCCCTGGTAAGTAAGCATCTCCCTGGGAAATCCTACTTGTGAAAAGATGGCCAACAAGGCATCCGCCACCTTATCCGCCCTAGTTGAGGACAGAGCCACTTCGTTGCAGATCTGCAGACTTTCTGGCACAGAATATGCACCTCTTGGCAGAAAACGCAAGTAAAAATCTGCGAGTTTTTCATGCATTTTTCATGCGGATTGTATGCGTTCTTGTAAGCTAAAGATGTTATTTAACAAAAAAAAAAAAAAGATTTGTGATGTCATTTCTTGTCCATCCTCCTCTTTTACATTTGTCCAACCCACACTTCATTACACACACACACACAGACAGCTAGAAAGACAGATAGATAGGGGATAGATAGAAGGAATGAGATAGATAGATAATAGATAGATAGTACATACAGTAGATAATAGATAGATCTATTATCTATCTCATTCCTTCTATCTATCCCATATCTATCTATCTATATTAAAAAAAAGGAAACAGCACAGTACTTAGGCTAGTTTCACACTTGCTTTTTTTTGCAGCGCGTTTTTCCCGCAAAAAAACGCATTGAAAAAACGCATACAAAAGCATACAACTGCTGCGTTTTTTTCAAGCATTTTTATGAGCATGCATGAAAAAAACGCAGCGTTTTTATGCGTTTGTATGCGTTTTTAGTGCGTTTTTACCGCGTTTGCGTTTTTTTCCAACATTAGGTGGCCCCTCACACTAACCCAAACCATGACTTTACTAACCCTAACCCTGACCCTAACCCTTAACCCTGACCCTGACCCTAACCCTAACCCTTAACCTAACCATACTTAACCCTAACCCTGACCCTAACCCTTAACCAAACCATACTTAACCCTAACCCTGACCCTAACCCTTAACCAAACCATACTTAACCCTAACCCTAACCCTAACCCTTAACCAAACCATACTTAACCCTAACCCTGACCCTAACCCTTAACCAAACCATACTTAACCCTAACCCTGACCCTAACCCTGACCCTAACCCTAACCCTGACCCTAACCCTTAACCAAACCATACTTAACCCTAACCCTGACCCTAACCCTTAACCAAACCATACTTAACCCTAACCCTGACCCTAACCCTGACCCTAACCCTAACCCTGACCCTAACCCTTAACCAAACCATACTTAACCCTAACCCTGACCCTAACCCTGACCCTAACCCTAACCCTAACCCTTAACCAAACCATACTTAACCCTAACCCTGACCCTAACCCTTAACCAAACCATACTTAACCCTAACCCTGACCCTAACCCTGACCCTAACCCTAACCCTGACCCTAACCCTTAACCAAACCATACTTAACCCTAACCCTGACCCTAACCCTAACCCTGACCCTAACCCTTAACCAAACCATACTTAACCCTAACCCTGACCCTAACCCTAACCCTAACCCTGACCCTAACCCTAAACCCCCTTAACTAACCCTAACTTTACCCAAACCCCTAAATTCCATTGTCTAAACTAATGGTAAAAAAAAAAAACGCATGTGCAAAAAAACGCATACATGAGCATGCCAGTGCGCACGTATGCGCATCCATAGGCTATAATGGCCAATTTTAGCGCAAAACGTGCGCATACGTGAGCATGCGCTTTTTTGCAGGGCCAAAAAATGCAACATGCTGCGTCTGGAAAATACAAACGCACACCCCAAAAAAACGCAGCGCATGAAAATCGAATACGTGCGCTTACCAGCGCGCAGGTATGCGCACCCATGTTAAATATAGGGGGAAAACCGCATGCGCACGTATGCGTTTTTTTCCAGCGCAAAAAAACGCAAATGTGAAACCAGCCTTAGCTTCGGGTGCCCGGCCCCTGGCAGAAAGTCCCGTTTTCAGCCACAATATCAAATATTCATTCCAAATAAAGGCAGCACTATCAGGCCTTGATATGTGGGCTGAATAAACTCACTACCACTTGAAAGATTTACTATAGAGTGCTGCCTTTATTTGGAATGAATATCTATCTATCTATCCATCCCATATCTATCTATCTATAGATATAATCTGACTATCTATAGATAGATATGGGCCATCGATATTGCCTGCCCCCGGCTACAAACACCAGCCCACAGTTGCCCCAGAAATGGCGCATCTCTAAGATGCGCCAATTCTGGCACTTAGCCCCTCTCTTCCCACTGCCGTGTAGCGGTGGCATATGGGGTAATATGGAGTTAATGTCACCTTGCTATTGTAAGGTGACATTAAGCCCAGTTAATAATGGAGAGGCATCAATAAGACACCTATACATTATTCTTATAGTATCAAAGGGTTAAAAAAAGACAGCCAGAAAAAAGTATTTTAATGAAATAAAACACAACACATTTTTTCATTGTTTTTATTACACGCCTAAATCCAAGTGAAGCCATTGTCTCCTGTAAAGAAAAATTAAAACAAACCAATAGTATACTCCCTGTCCGACGCAGTCCCTCATTAATAACGAGTGTCCCATGATGATCTCCCGTTTAGAGCTGTCACATCAGTAGATGTGACCGCTCTATAGGCCTCCGATGACACACTGACTGGAGATAACCCTCTGGCAGTGTGTCATCGAAGTTAAGCCTCTCGCTTTACAGAACTACAGCGTGAGAAAATTCTCACGCTGTAGTGCCACAAAGTGACAGGTGAACTCAGGTGATCTGTGGGCAGTGGAGTGATATAGTGATGTAGATAAATCTCCGCATTGTATCATCTGAGCCCCTGGAGAGTGGTCGCATCTGCTGATGTGACAGCCCTCCACAGGAGATCATAGTGGGACAATCATTATTAATAGGATTACGTTGGACACAGGGTGTATAGTGTTTATTTTTTAAAATTTTTTGGCAGGTGAGCGAGGGCTTTGGGAATTAGGTGTAGATGGTGAGCATGAACTATATGTGTGTGTATGTGTTTCTTTTTTTTACATTCAACACATTAGCCGGATGATGGGACTACTATTGTTCCATCATTAGCTAATGTGTCACTCACTGTCACTGTAACAGGCATAGCCGGAAGGGACTTGTAGTCCCATCGGAAGATGCCTGCATACACAATCACACACACTCACCCACCCACAAACAGCCCCGGCAGACCCCCGCAGACCCCCCGGACAGCCCCGCAGACCCCCGCACAGCTCCGCAGACCCCCCAAGCAGCCCCGCAGACCCCCCGGACAGCTCCACAGACACTAGCACACACTTCCCTCCTCCCGATCTGCAGCATGTGATCCGCAATATAACCGCAGATCTTTTTTACATCTGCGGTTTTGCTGCGGATTTGCCTGACTCAGTGCAAGTCAATGAGTGCAGAAATGCTGCAGATCTGCAAAAAGAATTTACATGCTGCGGAGAATAAAATGCTGTGAATCTCCGCGTTTTTTTCCGCAGCATGTGCACAGCAAATTTTTTTTGCATAGGTTAACATTGTTTTGATACACACTTGCAGAGATCCACAGCGGAAAATCCACTGTGGATCCGCAATAAATCTGTATTGTGTGCACACAGCCTAAGGATGTAGCAATTTCCAGAGCTGCTGAGTATGGCCAGTGGTCCCACAACATCCACAGCAATCCTCTGGAAAAGCTCCTCTATCACTGGCAAGGAGATTAGGGGAACATTGGAAGCAGGCCTTGAATTCCCCACTCTTTGTTATGTGATACAAAAACGGCAATACTTGGTTACATCTGTCCCTGTCTTGGGCCAATGGAAGTGTGAAACTGTCAGGCCTTAGTTTTGTTGATCCCCAAGTGTCCAGCGAGTGGAATATCATCGGCAATCCGTAACAACTCATCCCTAAATTGGTAGGGTACGACTAGCTGTCTTTCCCTCAACCACTCCTGTTGGGATTTACCGGGAACTGTCTTCCGGTACAACTTCCCTTGTTCCCAGAACACCCTCTCCTTATCAGTCTCGAAGGTGGGCTTCTCAGTGAGGCTTGTCAGGGTCTCCAGGCTAGCATCATAGTGGAGAGCAGCCTGGAACTCCTGACTGGTGGCAGCCAGAAGTGGCGTTAAGGTCCCTTCCTCACGAGGACCCCCTGGGACCTACTCTGGGTCCATCTCTGGTTCAGTGATCCCTCTGACTGATGAGGGTCCAGAAGGCAGGGCATTACCTGGACAGTATTCTGGGCACTCTGACTGCGGGTGACAGCGGCTATATAGGCCATCTTCCTGGGGATTACCACAGTCCCATCAGCCTTTTTGGCTATGGGTACCACCTCCCCATCCTCCCCCATTACCTCAGGAGCAGTGCTATATATGGGGCAGTTACCTTCAGCCAAGACATCTTCCTTTGTGGCACTAGTCAGTTGCACAGCATCACCTTCTTCGTGGTTCCCATGCCTCTCGCCATTTCCCTTAGCATCGACGTTTGCTCCTGTTAGGGGGTCCTCAGCTATAAAGGCCCGCAGCGTGACGTGGCTGAGCACTCCAGTACCTCCAGATACATCATCATTATCAGGTAAAGTATGCACATTCACATCATTAGCATTACCCTCAATATCAAACCGGGGAAGGGTGTCAGGGACATGATACGCAAACATCCTCCCCAAATCAGTTCCCAACAAAACGTGTGTGGGCAAGTTTTCGGACACCCCCACTTCCTTCACCCCGCTCCCGACACCCTATCCTATAAAAACCCAGGCCATCGGCAAGGGACAGCAATCGCCGTGACAGTCAGGGTTTTCCCCGGGATAATCTCTTCAGGGGTCACCAGTTTGGGTCAGATGAGGGTTTGTTCGGCAACGGTGTCCTTGAGGCCTATGGCGACAGTGTTCCCCACAGTGGCTCTCTGCCAATTTTCACAGGCCCTCTCAATCGCCCCACCCACAAGAAGAACTGCCGCTTTAGGGCCTGAGGCCTTGGCTGGGAGGCTCTTCTTCTGCCAGTCCGGACAAGTGGTGCTGAGAAGTCCAGTCCGACTGCAGAAATAACACTTGCGGGGATCAGATGTAGGCCTGGTGTTGGCAGCAAGTAAAATCACAAAGCAGCAAATCACAATGAGGTGATTATTATGGGGGACTTCAACTACCCTGACATAGACTGGGAAACTGAAAAGTGCGTATCTCAGAAAGAGGATCGCTACTACCAATAGGTGGCGCTGTAGAGTAAAAGTCCTCTTTCTTTCTGAAGAGGCAATTTGCATATCTCAGAAAGGAAACCAATTTCTGTCAGTGACCAAGGATAATTATCTGTCACAACTTGTGCAGGGCCCGACTAGAGGGACAGCCTTCTGGACTTAATTTTAAGCAACAGGCCAGATAGAATAACAGAAGTACGAGTCGATGGGCACCTAGGGAACAGTGACCACAATATAATACAATTCCACTTGTCCATCAGTAAGGTGCCCTGGAAGGGGGTTACAAAAACGCTGAATTTCAGGAAAGCAAAGTTTGATCAGCTTAGAGAGGACCTTCGCCGAATTGATTGGGACAATGTCCTCAAAAATAGGTGCACAGAAAATAAATGGGAAATATTTAAATCAGTTTTACACACCCACTACGAGCTAGCCATACCGAACAGAAATAAAAGGGCTAGGAACAGGAGAACACCAATGTGGCTAAATAAGGATGTAAAAAGGGCAATAAATAACAAGAACAAGGCATTTAATAAGCTAAAACAAGAAGGCAATGAAGATACATTAAAAAGTTTTAGAGAAAAAAATAAAATGTGTAAAAAGCAAATACATTTAGCAAAAGTGGAAACTGAGAGACTCATTGCTAAGGAAAGTAAAACAAACCCCAAACTATTCTTTAATTATATAAACAGTAAAATGATTAAAATTGATGGTGTCGGCCCTTTAAAGAACAATGAGGGTGAAATCATACAGAACGATGTGGGAAAAGCAAATGTTTTAAATACTTTTTTCTCAACAGTGTTCACACAGGAAAAGGATTTGCCAGGGGAAATGCAGAGTGATAATGTAAACTCCCTTTTAAAGTATTACCTGCCTAACCCAGGAAGAAGTGCCGAACCGCCTTAGTAAGATTAAAATTCACAAATCACCAGGCCCTGATGGCATTCACCCTCAGGTATTAAGGGAGTTAAGTAATGTGATAGACAGGCCTCTATTCCTTATATTTAAAGACTCTATAGAAACAGGGTCTGTTCCTTTTGATTGGCGGCAAGCAAATGTGGTACCGATATTCAAAAAGGGGTGTAAAAAGGAACCTGGAAACTATAGGCCGGTAAGCTTAACATCTGTTGTGGGTAAAATTTTTGAAGGGTTTCTAAGGGATACCATTATGGAATATCTCAATGATAATAAATGTTTAACTCCATATCAACATGGATTTATGAAGGATCGCTCCTGTCAAACTAACCTGATCAGCTTCTATGAGGATGTAAGCTCTCAAATGGACCAAGGAGAATCATTGGATGTCATTTATCTCGACTTCTCTAAAGCATTTGACACTGTCCCACATAAAAGATTGTTAAGTCAGATGAGAAAGCTTGGGCTAGGGGAAAATGTGTGCAGATGGGTAGGTAGCTGGCTTAGTGATAGAAAACAAAGAGTGGTTATTAATGGTGCATACTCAGATTGGCCCAGGGTTACTAGTGGGGTACCACAGGGTTCTGTATTGGGCCCCCTACTATTTAATATATTTATTAATGATCTAGTGGATGGCTTAGGCCGGTTTCACATTTGCGATTCAGGGCGCAGCGACGGCCTGTGCACGGCCGCCACTAAGCCCCGCCCCCTGCCGCGCCTCCGCCGGTAGCTCCGCCTCCGGGCGCAAGTCACTGCATGCGCCCCCTATCTTTTTCAATGAGGACGCAGGCCGTGCGCAGTATGCGTTTTGGCGGCGCCTGCGTCCTTTTGACGGTGCGCCGACCAGCGCCAAATGCAACCTGTTGCAATTTGGTTGCGCTCGGCGCAAAGTCAAAAGGACGCAGGCGCCGCCAAAACGCATACTGCGCATGGCCTGCGTCCTCAGTGATAAAGATAGGGGACGCATGACGCATGCAGCGTCATGCGCCCGGAGGCGGAGCTACCGGTGGAGGCGCGGCAGGGGGCGGGGCTTAGCGGCGGCCGTGCGCAGGCCGTCGCTGCGCCCTGAAACGCAGATGTGAAACCGGCCTTACACAGTAAAATATCAGTATTTGCAGATGATACAAATCTATGTAAGGTAGTTAACACAAAGGAGGACAGTTTGCAACTACAGACAGATTTGAGTAAATTGGAGAATTGGGCTGAAAAATGGCAAATGAGGTTTAACACAGATAAGTGTAAGGTTATGCACATGGGAAGGAGAAACAGATTCTACAATTCCTTACTAAATGGGAAACTGCTGGAGAAATCAGACATGGAAAAAGACTTAGGCATCTTAGTCAATAAGAAGCTAAATTGCAGTGCCCAGTGTCAGGCAGCTGCCACCAAAGCAAATAGGGTCATGGGAAGCATTAGAAGAGGTCTAGGGACACGAGATGAAAACATAATTCTCCCTCTGTACAAATCACTCGTCAGACCACACTTGGAGTATTGGATGGAATTTTGGACACCGGTTCTCAAGAAAGACATTACTGAACTTGAAAGGGTTCAAAGGTGGGCTACTAAAATGATAATTGGAGTTGGTTCACTACAATACCCAGAAAGGTTATCAAAATTAGGTCTATTTACTCTAGAAAAGAGAAGACTTAGGGGAGACCTAATATATATGTACAAGTATATCAGAGGGCAATACAGAGATCTCTCCAATGAACTGGTTGTACCAAGAACTGTGACAAGAACAAGGGGGCATTCTCTTCGTTTGGAGGAAAGACAATTTCTGCACCAGCATAGAAGAGGGTTCTTCACGGTAAGAGCAGTGAGGCTCTGGAATTCTCCTCCTGAGGAAGTGGTGATGGCCAACTCACTGAATGAATTTAAGAAAGGACTGGATGCTTTTCTTGTAACAGTATAGAAGGTTACGAATAACATAATATTATAGGTAGATGGTTGACCCAGCTTAGGGGAAGGAATTTTTTTCCCTATGGAGAAAATTGGCTTCTACTCTGTGGGTTTTTTGCCTTCCCCAGGATCAACAATGCAGAACAGCTGCACTAAAAATAGGCTGAACTAGATGGACATAAGGCCTTCAGCCTTCAAAACTATGTTACTATGTTATGTTAAAGGGGACAAGGCCTCCGGTGGTTTGGCTGGTAGGGGTACTGGGATTGGTTGATGGCTTACCCCCTTTCCAGCTGGCGGTGACCGGCTTCTGCACCTCCAGTTTACAGTTGGCTTTGTGTCGGCGATCTGCGCGGCTTTGACCACATCTTTTGGCTCCCGGTCCATCACGAACTGTTGCACCTCAGCCGGCAAAAGATCTAGAAACTGGTCTTTTACCATCAGGTCCTTCAGCTGCTCAAAGGTGATCACTGACAGTCCTTGGACCCACTGGTCAAAATGGGTTCTGAGTCCATGCATCACATCACTGTAGCTGTCGTGTGGGCCACGTTGGATGGTCCGGAACTTTTTACGGTATGGTCTCGAGGGAGAAAAACAAATGCCTCCAGAGCTTTTCCTTTGAGCCCTGGTGTTAAATAGTTAAATATCGGGCCCCTTGGTTCTCAGGCAGCTGGTACTGTCTGCAGGCTTTTTCAAATCCCCACAGAAATATGTCCAGGTCTCCGTCCTTCTCCATCACAGGAAAATGTTCGGGACAGGATTTGATAAAATGGGCGTTGCTGGAATCATTGCTGGGCTGGAAAGACCTCTGTCCCTGGATTCGGGCTAACTCCAGCTGGTACTGTCTCTCTTCTTGCTTGGCCTCTCTCTGGGCTTTTTGGTATTGCTGGATCAACTTCAGCCATTCTTGATAATCGTCAGCAGAGAGTTGCTTTAAGGCCAACTGTAGAGAAATATGTATAGGTATGCATGTATGACTAGCAGCAATTAACATTTGTCTTAGACTGCAGCTCTCCACACAGGTCATGACCTCATGGTATCCTGAGAAGGCAGTCTCCTGTCTCCAATTTCACCAGGGGGCATAACTGAGAGCTACACAGTGTAATATCCACACGTTATGAAGAATTCAAGGTATTAAACTTTAGATATGTTTTATTCTTCGTCCTCCAGCACACAGCATAACACTTGCATTCCCATGCTACCAGAAGTGAAACTGAAACTTCCCTTCTCATCCCTCTTGTCTCCACCCTCCAAGTCCCATAAGTCTGGCTTGCTTAAAGAGACAGATCTAATTATTATACATTACATCATCCCTTTTTTTTTTTTTTTTTTTATAAATAATCTATATTACTGATAAATGCAACAACATGAAAACGTCCAAAGAAATCATATGTCCGTTTTGTCTTATTTGTTCAATTCTAAAACCAGAGAAACAAACAACAACAAAAAAAACAAACAAAACTGTAGTTACACTTCTTCAATAAGCCTCGATGGAGCTCTTCTCTCTCGTGTAGGATAACGTCTGGGCTCATTGAGAGAGTTCATTGTTGATGGACCAGCTACCTCTTGT
The DNA here is from genome assembly GCF_039654945.1 of Dendrobates tinctorius. Taxonomy (NCBI): domain Eukaryota; kingdom Metazoa; phylum Chordata; class Amphibia; order Anura; family Dendrobatidae; genus Dendrobates; species Dendrobates tinctorius. The sequence goes on from NW_027361871.1 coordinate 661,117, forward strand.
TGGTCCTCTCCACCATCGGATACCAAATCTTCCACCAAAGAGAGTTCATTGTCATCATTCTGCGGTATGACTTTAAAATATGAAGAATTTCACGTTATGGAGTGTCCATCTCGTTCAGCTGTGATCATGCTGCCTTTCCTTTAGGTAACATAATATTTTGCAGGACCATATACAGGTGAGGTCTTGTTGGTTGGTCTTTGACGTACCACCACGACATCCCCTCTTTCGATGGCACTTGACTGTGCCCTTCGCCTTCTGTCTGCATAACGTTTCATGGCTTGTTTGTTGGAGAAATCTGTGGATCTCACTGAGGAGTCACTCGGTCGGGGATGGCTGGTCACATCAGGGAGACGTATACGCAGGGTTCTGCTGAACATTAAATGAGCTGGAGCAGCATTAGTAGTGGAGTGTGGCGTATTGCGGTAATTACGCATGAATTTGTATAATGACTGTTTCAGTGGGATGTGCTCCAGACTCGCTGCCTTGATACGTTTCCCCAGAGTGCGCATAAAACGTTCCACAATTCCATTGGCTTGCGGCCAGCAAGGTGTGATTTTCCTGTGATTGAATCCCAAGTATTCAGAAAATTGTGTAAACACATGTCCATTGAATGGAGGTCCATTGTCTGTTTTGACCACTTTTGGAATACCATATGCCGAGAAAATGTCGTCCAGCTCTGGTATGACATTATTAGCAGATGTTGAAGAGATAAATGAAATGACAGGGTATCGAGAATATTCATCAATTGTTACGAGAATGTATTGGCCATTTGGCAATGGTCCATATATATCAACTGCCACTTCCTCCCAGACAGCAGTGGGTAACGGAGACATTTGTAATGGCTCTAAGTTTGATGATGGAGTGATTAATTGACAAGTAGAACAGCGTCTAATCTTTTCTTCCACCAAGTGATCCATATTTGGGAACCACACTTTTTCTCTGAGTAACTTCTTTGTGCCAACAATTCCTAAATGACCTTCATGTGCTATCTGTATGACTAAGTTACGCAAAATCTTAGGTACAACTAGTTTGGCACCTCGAAGAATGAAGTGTTCTTCAGTGACTGATAATTCCTCACGTACGTTTGAGAATAGTTTTAACTCTTTCAGATCAATCTCAGAATCAGGAAATTTTTCTTTTTGAATTTCATGCCACCTTCGATTTTGGATGATTTGTATTAGGGCACAGAGTGTCTTGTCTTTTGTTGTTTCATTTATAAATTGATCAAGAGAAAGTGCTTTTGGCACGGCATGATCTGTAACAAAACGTAGGTATTCTTCAATGGAGGAATGCACAGGTATATCATCATTAGTAGGATGTCTTGAAAGATAATCAGCCGGATTGCTGTATTTTCCAGGTTTGTGAACAATTTTATAGTTGTAGTCCTGTAGACGTAGGCCCCATCGTTCAATTCGTGCAGGCATTTTAGCTCTGGGATTTCCAAAAATTGTAAGAAGTGCTTGATGATCTGTGACAATGGTGAAGGGAGCTCCATAGAGAAATAAGTGAAAGTGTTCACATCCCCAGACAACTGCCAAGCTTTCTTTTTCAGGTTGAGAATATTTTCTTTCAGTGTTTGTTAAGCTCTTACTTGCATAAGAAATGATGTGAGGATTTTGATTGTTATCCTTGTATTGCGCTAGAATAGCACCCAGTCCCACGGGACTGGCGTCCACAATCAGTTCAGTTCGAAGAGCTGGATCAAAATAAGCCATAGTGGTTGTCGAGCAGAGTTCATTTTTAATTGTTTCAAAAGAGGCCTGACAGCCTTGAGACCATTGAAAAATACAACTTTGTTTTGTAAGTTCCCGTAGTGGATTGCTGATTGTTGAAAAATTTGGAATATATCTAGCACAGTAACTTGCCATTCCAAGGAAAGAACGCACTTCACTAGCATCCTGTGGAATTGAGGCTGTTCTGATAGCTTCCACTTTCTTGGGGTCTGGTTGTACTCCTTTTGCCGAGAAGATGTGACCATAGAATTCTAATGAACCCTTGTCAAACTCGCACTTCTCTTTGCTTAAAGTGAGTCCAGCAGAAAGCAGGCATTCGAAGATAGCATATAGAGCACGATTATGCTCAGCTTGAGTTTTACCAAAAACCAATATGTCATCACTGTAATTAAAGGCATTTGGGATGTGTTGAATGACACTCCTTATTGCATCCTGAAAAATTTCTGCTGCTGAGCAGACTCCAAAAGTCAATCTTTTGTATCTTCTGAGGCCCACATGGGTGGAAAATGTGGTCAAATATCGGGACTCTGGACTCAGTTCTAATTGATGATATCCCTTATTGAGGTCGAGCTTTGAAAAGACGGTGGCTCCATTTAATAAATGAATAATGTCATCAATCGTAGGTGAGATATGTCTTTCCCTCTGGATAGCGGTGTTGGGCAGGCGCATGTCAACACACAGTCTCACTTGATCAGGAGTCTTTGGTTTTGGAACTACCACAAGTGGAGAGACCCACGGAGTGGGACCAGTAACAGTTTCAATAACGTCCTCATCCATGAGCAATTGGAGTTCCTTTTCTACCTTCTGTCTCAGGTGAAATGGAATACGCCTGTGAGGCTGGGCTACTTGACGAACATTGTCATCCACATGAAGGTGTACTTGAGTCCTTTAGTTTTCCCAAACCACTAAATAGGGAGGGAAAGCTGTTCACCATAGTTTGTACATCCATATCCGCAGGGTCAGTTATGGTATGAATAATCTGGATGAGCCCTAGCTCCAAGGCAGTGTGATAGCTGAGAAGACATCCTCCCGATCCTTGTAATGTGTGGAAAGTGGTTTTCTGCCTGTTTTCTTTATATCTAATTTCAGCATCAAATTGTCCCATTATAGCTAGAGGTGTTTTAGATCCATAAGGAAAGATTTTAGTCTGCACTTGTTGTAAGACTGGCCTTGTTTTCAGTTGTTCATATGTAGTGCCATCTATGATATCCACTGAAGCTCCTGTATCTATTGTAAAGGTAATGTCAGTGTTGCAGATTGAGAGTGTAACACAGGGAGACTGTACTGAACCAGTGACAGAGGTAGTGAACACATAGTTCTCAGTCGCAGACATTTCTTCTGTGTCCTGATTTATCACTTTTACATCTGCAGATTTTGTCATAGGCAGCGGAGACTTGTAGTGCGCTGATTTGCAAACATCTGCAAAATGATTCCCTTTTCCACATTTACTGCAGGTTTGTCCCATAGCTGGACATTTGTTCTGGTGGTGAGGGAAATCCTGTCCACATCTATAACATTTCTTCTGTTTCTGGGCTTGTTTGTCTGGTAAATTTTTCTGTTTGAGATTATGCACATGTAATTTATCCCCATTCTCCATTACGGTAGCCTGATGATCTGCTATTTCTATAGCACGGGCCATTTTGAGCAAATCATGTAGAGAGATATCCTGCTGCAGAGCCTTACGCCTTAGGTTATTAGACGAGCAGGTGACAATTATTTGAGTTAGGATTTCATCATCTACATCTGTAAAGGCACATCCATGTGCTAACTCTTTCAGCCGTGTGACATAAGTGTCTATGGACTCTTCTGGAAGCTGCTTGGCAATCCTGAATTTATATCTTTCATATCTGATATTCTGTTTGGGGTTGAAGTAGCCAGTGAGAGCTTTAGTGCAGTTGCTGTATGTGTCTGTTTCTGCTGCAGGTAACGTACTGTATATGTCATAGACTCCTGTGCCTGCACAATGCAGGAGCAAAGCTCTCTTTCTTTTCTCCTCCTTTATGTCCATGGCTTCTAGGAAATTCTCAAATCTGTTTAGCCATTTTCTCCAGTTATGGGAGAGATTAATGACATCAGTCATATCAAACTGTGGGAATGTGTGCAAGTAGTCAGCCATGATAGAGTCTCTCAGTGGTGCTGGCGTGTGAAGCGGTAAAATAGAGTCCGTACTCACAGCAGTAGGTGATTATATCCCATCCTCGTCGCCAGTTGTAATATCCACACGTTATGAAGAATTCAAGGTATTAAACTTTAGATATGTTTTATTCTTCGTCCTCCAGCACACAGCATAACACTTGCATTCCCATGCTACCAGAAGTGAAACTGAAACTTCCCTTCTCATCCCTCTTGTCTCCACCCTCCAAGTCCCATAAGTCTGGCTTGCTTAAAGAGACAGATCTAATTATTATACATTACACACAGTGGTAACATTTCATACCTCTTAGTGTCTTTGAAGAAGAGATGCTAATTGGAGAATGACACTATATCTATGAGGAAGGTTACACAAGAGTTTCAGAGGAAAAAATAATGTATTCATTGGGAAAATAGTCATGGTCCAGTCACAAACCAACAATTAGAATATTAACATGAGAGGCTGGTCTAGAAATTGGATACCTGAGTCACATCTATAAATTAGGCCGACACACAAAGAAAAGTGTTCACAGTGAGGGGCAGCCTAGCTGTTGTGCTCCATTTCACATTCCCCCTCCCTCGGGGACAGAGGATTAGACTGCAAAGTTCAATATTTCTGTAAGTTTTCTCCCTTTTATTTTATCGCTGTTTTGCATATTTGTATGTCACTTTTTATTTCCATTTTTATATCCTTTTTATTGTAAGCACTGCACCTTTCATATTAAAGCTTAAAACTTTAATAAGTCTGAACCTTGTTGCCCTAAAGGATCCATAGCCTTAGAGTGTGTGCTCCTGATGATTGGCACATAGTAGTAGTACTTCCGGGACTCATCGCCCGTTGTGTTCGGTGAGTGGTGGTAGGGTGTATGAATCGGGGTGCGTGGTCTGTGTCGGGGTGTGATTTATGCTCCCACTGCAGCATAGAACAGAGGTTGAATGCTGGACTGAGAGGAGATAGATTAAACCTTGCAGGCGCAACCCCAAATCACGTGCTGAGAAGCAGGTACTTGACGTCAACCTCAGATAGTGGTCCCTGCTGCCCTGGATGAGAGTAGGGCGGGTATTCACCAGGTGGATCTCTGGATCAGTATCGTCCATACTTCAGCTGACCCCTGCAACTGCTGAGCTCTGGGAACAGTCTTGATCTGCTTCAAGTTGCACTAGTTCCGTGACCATTTGGTCTTTTGTTTTTGCCATGGGGGGGTCAATGCCTCTGAACATGCATATTCCAGCAAAAGTGTGCTTTTTCTGCTGGCATACCAGAGCTCTCCCCTCGTAGTCATCATTGCCAAATAAAAGATAGGACAGAAAAATCAAGAGGAGGGGTAACTGCTACACACACAGTATTGTCTAAAATCTAATAAACACTGAGTTCAATCTTCAAAACTTTTTGTGCAGGGTCCTCGCAAGAACCGTGCAAGTTTTTTGGTGAGAGGAACGATTGCTCAAACCCGATCGCTAATGCGCTATGATCCCACCGCTCTGCCACCAATTGTCAGGGAATTGTCACAAATTTACTTTCGGGAATATAATCAATTTGTCATGAGATACATCACCCCACAACTTTTGGTTCCACTTTCAGTTCTGCTTAGGAACTTGCAGCTCTCTGGCGCCCCCTTATCCTTAGGTCAGTCAGGTAACTGCAACTAGGATAAGTTGTCGCCGGAAAGGTTGCCTTGTCACGTACTGGCTATTGGGCACTCTGCAGTGAGGGCAGTTTGTATATCACCAGTCCTAGGCATGGAGTACACACATAAACCTGTTATGAGCTAATTTTCTGCTCCACCAGTTGAGAGTTCCCCTTCCATTCTCCCTCTGGTGGTGACGGGAGGTGGTGAGGTTGGTTTGAGTGGTAGTGATCTGCCACCTGGGGAGGAAGATAGTGATTGGATCTCTGGAGTATCAGAGTGGATATAAGTCAGCAGACGCCCTATCCTGTTGCTGGTGATTCAGTCTGTTTCTCAGGTCTAGGGCTCAGCTCTGTTCCAGTCTTCTAAAGATAAGTTTGTTTTTTGCTAATGTTCACACTTGCTCTTGTTGGTCTTTTCAGTTTTTTGTGTGGTCAGCCAGCCCGAATAGGTTGTGCTGAATTTCCACTCTTATTTGCCAAATTGCCATTTTTTTGTCCCTTATTAGATTGGCCTCTTTTTGCTCTGTCTCAGAATATTTCAGAGTGCTGATATAGTGGGAGAAGTCTAGTGACTTCAGGGTTAATTTTGCTATCAGTTGTGTTGGACATTTTGTAGGGTTTTTTGGCAGACTGCAGACAGTGTCTTTCCTTTCCTGTCCTTTCTAGTCTGGCCCCATCGTTTGCTCAGCCTATTTTCCTGCCTTTGCTTGTGTTTTCATCTTTTTTCACCATCAATACATGTGGGGGGCTGTCTCTATTTTGGGGTCTGCTCTGGGGCAGTTAGTTTTCCCCTTTTCCTGCTTTAGGCTTATTTAGTTTCTCCAGTTGTGACGAGGAGTCTAGGACCACCGTAGGAACGCTCCACGACTGCTGCTAGTTGTGTGTTAGGATCAGGGGTCTGCAGTCTGCATAGTTACCAACCTCTTTGGTTTTCTGAGACTTAGCTTGTGCTGTTTATTTCCTCCTCGGCTACCCGTTCATAACATAAACCTCTGATCCGTCACTGCCAGGGTTCCCCAATACCACCAAGAGCTATGCTGACACGTTCCTCATTTGATACTAAAGCCTACATCGGGTCAGGAACCAACCCTCAGGTAGAGTGATTTGGCGTGGAGTACGAGTCGGTTCGATCACAGAGCAAAAAGAATGAAACTAGTAAATTTATAAGTTTACGCCAGAAAAAATAGGAAGTGTTTACAAAAATACAAAAGGAGACAAAATACTGTATGTACAGACAGCTATAAATTAAAGGGATTAAAATAAGACACTCTCTCTCAGTCACAGATATGACATGCCCTTAAAGGGGAGGAGGGCCTTCCCAAGTAAAATGGCTCATAAGCACAGCATCATAGCTGACTCTCCTGGCATCTGACACCTCCCCAATTGAGTGTGTCAGCTTTATGCATTTGCCTAAAAACAAGGGACTCCTCTCTTGCTGTCCTCACTTGGTGGGCTGTGTTAGTGGATGTACGCCCCTTTTGAAAAGTTATTAAAACTCCTATCTTTCCATATCTTTGACTGAGAGCTCACAGGGTGATGACAGGGGCATTACCTTTTCCCCTGCGACGTGACCATTGTTTCGACAGCAATTATGACATGCCTGCATGTTACTGGGGAGCAGAAACTGTTTTCCCAAATACTGATGGCCGCAATGGCTGCAAAACGCTGCCATGTGTAGCCCTAATTCTATTGATCCTGGAAATATATTTTTCCTGTCTCTATGATTATTGTGCTATTAAATTCGACCTGGAATAGACAAAGGAAATCTTGGCTGGAAAAAAATGCATTTAACTGGCCAGATGCAATAAAAGTGACCAGCTGCTGAAGGGAGGGGGGAGTGGATAGTTTCACAGGAGCAGGGAGAGGAGGAGCTGCAGCTGCGAAGGGGAATCGCTGATGAAGCTTGCTCTTTACAAACCAATGGGGGGGAAGGGCAGTAATTCAGCTGGATGTGTACCTGGGTTATCAGGAAATAACTCATATTTTCCTGACAGTCTCATACTATGCTCCTAACCAGTACCAAGATAATTTTATCCCAATCTATTCAAGGTCATTTAATTGCATGAGAAGGGGTTCGTGCTATGGGCAGGGGAGTTCAAACTTAGATTTACATGCTGCTTTAGATAGAGCTGCTCCATTATGCTTAGCCTCTGTTCCAGAGCCCTTTCATTGATTTTCTCCTTAATATTATCCTTTGACCTTGCTAACTGTTGAAGAGTTCTCCACCTCACAGCAAAATATATATTCTTTTATCTCAATTCAAATTCCTCTATCAGATAGATCACATATTCAACTCAGTTCGTCTCCTCCTTCAAATCAGGTCAGTGGATATCCTAATCACTCCTTGTTCAGACCAGGATCTCTATATAGCTAACTACCCACCTACGCTACACTCCATTTCCACCCTTATGTCCCAAGTTGATCTCCAAATGACTACTTCCTGGCTAGGCAAAATTAACGCTGTCAAAATTGACAGTATCCACATAGCTCCTTTACTCCTTTCATACCATGTTCATTTCGGTCCCTGCATATTTTTTATGCCACCTGAAAAGTCTTTCACTTTTTATCTAGAAGGTTGGATGACCTAATATCACCCTCCACACCCTGACATCACATAAGTGGGATGGTGGCCTATTATTCACCAACATTTCACGCTACTATCAGGAAGATACCACAGCACAATTTCGACATTACATTCTATTGCCAATATGCCCCCTATGGATCTTCCTGGAAATTTCTAATCTTTCCTCATCGCTTATTAATTCTCTATTATGGACTCCCTAGTGGTCAGACCTTCACCATTGAGCCCTTTAATGCACCACTCCCTTAAGAATTGTGAGGCAATAAAATGACTCCTCACCTTCCTATTCAATCTCAGTGGCACAATAGGGCCTTCCCATCCGATGCAGATGAGACTTCCTTTTCATGGTGATGTGCAAGTAGCTTTGATAAAGTTCATCAATTTTTCTAATTTTCAAGCTTTGTGTCTTGAGGTACTAAGAGAAAAATATTCATTCAATATCATCTTCAGAATATTTCATAATAGCGGAAGAACCCGGCATTGCCCGGGCATAACTAACTGTGATTAGTTGTAACAAATTATGATTATTCTCCATCCCATAGTCCAGTGCCCATATACCCATCATACATATCTCCATTCCATAAAGTCAAATGCCCATATACCCATCCTACATATCCTCCATTCCATAGTCTAGTGTCCTTATACCCATCACACATCCTCCATCCCATAGTCCCGTGCCCATATACCCATCATACATATCATCCATCCCATAGTCCCGTGCCATGGTAACTATGATGGCATAAAAGGTTGCAAACATTCTGACATCGTCGCCGTGACAACCTATTATGACATCATCGTTGGCAACCTATTATGACATCATCTTCGACATGGCAATCATTATGACTAAAGTTGAGCGACTTTGGTCGGATCGGGATTCATGAAACAAAATTTGTTTCAGATGAAACTGGTCCAACTAGGGCAAAAAAAAGTCGGAGTTTCGTCCGAAACCCGACCCCTAATGCAAGTCAATGGGGAATAAAAGTCGGCATTGAGTGTTAAACGGCATTTCCCACCACACCATACACAGATATGCAGGTAAACGGGGATGAATTACGTAGGTACATGACAGAGCATCATGAAATGATGCAGGGACAAATATTTATTCCTGCTTCATAAGCTCCAATGCAATTGAATCTGTATGTCAAGTTCCCATGTGCTGGTATGTGGACCTGACAAGGGTAGAACACATGGTCGCTGCCAATCCATGATCCCTGCTATGCAGTTATTTTACTTATGGGCTTGTCTATACAAGTTAGCCCAAACTATACTCCACACTTCCCTTACTAGAGATGCCTGGAGAGCCTTATTATATCACAAATCATCCACACTCACTTGGACGATAAGACTTCTTACATTTCTCTTTTTAATGGCACATCAAATGATAGCCAACAATTGGAAACACCCCATTTCCGCAAATCCTAGCCCACAAAGAAAATGCTATGACCAATGAACAGCTTACAAGTATCTTGAATGGTGATCAAGCTAAATAGTTAAAAATCTAGGAGTCATGGATACCAATATGCTCATCCATAATTTTCAAGTGCCAGTCTGTCCATTGGTTAATCAGCAATTCACAATGCAAACACATATACACGAACAACTGGTTCCAACCCTCTCATTCTTTTTGAGCTCTTCTCTTTTTTATTATTAGTTCATGTCTTTTATATTACTGTGATAATTTTAAATGCCATAGTTTCTCTTTTGTGTCTGCTGTAACATGATCTGTGAAAATTACTGAAGCTTTATACCAAATTTTACACTTGATCATAGTGACTATTTAAATGAGAAAAAGATACAGTGTCTTCATTTAGCAAATAAGAAACCTGTTTCTGCTCCTCAAATGGGTAATTTTTTGACTACCACTTGTCAAAAACTCATTTTCAAAAGCTTCTTCTGTGTTTAATGCCTATGCTAAAACACTGGAATTTGGGAAGGATGTCTTCCAAGTATGGTAACTCTGGCTTTTCCCCTAACAATTTGACATTTATAGACTCCCATTGAAGCAATTTCTTAAGGCCCCGTCACAATAAATGATGTCCCAGCGATCCCACCAACGATCCGACATGATGGGATCGCTGGGACATCGTTAGACAGCCCCAGCGACGCTGGTTTCAAATGTAAACGTCGGGTATCCAGGAGCCGCACGACTCCTGGATACCCGCTGTTTACCTTGGAAACCGGCGTACACTGCGTCGCTGATCGCTGGTCTCTGTCACACGCAGCGATGCGCGCTGGGCAGCGGAAAACCAGCGATTGAAAAACGGCCCAGGCCGCTCGAGCACGATCAGCGATAACCGGCAGGGGGGCTGGTCGCTGATCCCCGTCACACACAGCGATCTCGCTGGCGAGATCGCTGATGTGTCACAAAATCAGCGATCTCCCTAGCGAGATCGCTTAGTGTGACGGGGCCTTTACTCATGGGCTGTAACTCAATAAATGGACAAGTGCTAGTTGAAGAAGTCCTGCATATTCTCCTTTAGAACCTGGGTCTTGAACATCGTTTTTCTTGTTCTCACATGTCCAATCAAGATCTTTTTTTAACTGAAATATTGCCCAGTAACAAAATATATGCCAAATCACTTCACGCTGAATTAGCGTGCAGTTTCACTTCTCTACTTGTTGCGTATTCTCACATCAGTTTTCTTTTCGTATGCAAGAAAATACAGAATTTCATCAATATATTGGATTTGATTTTCGCTAGTTTTTCTGTTTTTTTTTTATTTTTACTATACATGTCATTTATTTTTGTGAAGAAAAACAATTGTAGGTTTTCTAAGCTTTTCTACCAATCTGTCAGGCTGGTTTCACACTTGCGTCTTTTTGCGCTGTTTTTTAGAGCAAAAAAACGCATGGGTGCGCATACACATGCGTTTGTATGCGGATGCGTTTTTTTTGTAGTGTGCGCTCGGGCGCACAAAATGCATCCTGTTGCATTTTTTGTGCGTCCGACTTAGGCCTGTTTCACACTTGCTTTTTTTTGCAGCGCGTTTTTCCCGCAAAAAAACGCATTGAAAAACGCATACAAAAGCATACAACTGCTGCGTTTTTTTCAAGCATTTTTATGAGCATGCATGAAAAAAACGCAGCGTTTTTATGCGTTTGTATGCGTTTTTACCGCGTTTGCGTTTTTTCCAACATTAGGTGGCCCCTCACACTAACCCAAACCATGACTTTACTAACCCTAACCCTGACCCTAACCCTTAACCAAACCATACTTAACCCTAACCCTGACCCTAGCCCTTAACCAAACCATACTTAACCCTAACCCAAACCCTAACTAACCTTAACCCTAACCCTTAACCAAACCATACTTAACCCTAACCCAAACCCTAACTAACCTTAACCCTAACCCTTAACCAAACCATACTTAACCCTAACCCTGACCCTTAACCAAACCATACTTAACCCTAACCCTAACCCTGACCCTAACCCTTAACCAAACCATACTTAACCCTAACCCTGACCATAACCCTAACAATAACCCTAAACCCCCTTAACTAACCCTAACTCTAACCCAAACCCCTAAATTCCATGGTTAACAAAAAAAAACGCATGTGCAAAAAAACGCATACATAAGCATGCCAATGCGCACATATGCGCACCCATAGACTTATATTGGGGGTCTTGCTGTAAAAAAACGCATTGCGCGCGCATGCGTTTTTTTGAGGCAAATCGGACGCACAAAAAATGCAACAAGTTGCATTTTGTGCGCCCGAGCGCATACCGCAAAAAAACGCATGCGCGGTAAAACGCGTACAAACGCATGTGTATGCGCACATAAGCGCATCCCATGCAAAGTATAGGAAAAAAAAAACGCATGCGCTATTTAGCGCTAAATTACCGCGAAAAAAAACACAAATGTGAAACCAGCCTAAGGCTGGTTTCACATTTGCGGTTTTTAGCGCTGGAAAAAAACGCTAACCTGCGCATGCGTTTTTTCCCCTATCTTTAACATGGGTGCGCATACTTGCGCGCTTGTAAGCGCATGTATGCGATTTTCATGCGCTGCGTTTTTTTGGGGTGTGCGATTGGATTTTCCAGACGCATCATGTTGCATTTTTTGGCCCTGCAAAAAAGCGCATGCGCACATATGCGCACGTTTTGCGCTAAAAAGGGCCATTATAGCCTATGGATGCGCATATGTGCGCACTGGCATGCTCATGTAAGCGTTTTTTTTGCATATGCGTTTTTTTTTTTTAACCATGGAATTTAGGGGTTTGAGTTAGAGTTAGGGTTAGTTAAGGGGGTTTAGGGTTAGGGTTGGGTTTTGGGTCAGGGTTAGGGTTTAGTATGGTTTGGTTAAGGGTTAGGGTCAGGGTTAGGGTCAGGATTAGGGTTAAGTATGGTTTTGTTAAGGGTTAGGGTCAGGGTTAGGGTTAGGGTCAGGGTTAGGGTCAGGGTTAGGGTCAGGGTTAGGGTTAAGTATGGTTTTGTTAAGGATTAGGGTCAGGGTTAGGGTCAGGATTAGGGTTAATTATGGTTTTGTTAAGGGTTAGGGTCAGGGTTAGGGTTAGGGTCAGGGTTAGGGTTAGGGTCAGGGTTAGGGTCAGGGTTAGGGTTAAGTATGGTTTTGTTAAGGATTAGGGTCAGGGTTAGGGTCAGGATTAGGGTTAAGTATGGTTTTGTTAAGGATTAGGGTCAGGGTTAGGGTTAGGGTTAGGGTCAGGGTTAGGGTTAAGTATGGTTTTGTTAAGGGTTAGGGTCAGGGTTAGGGTTAGGGTCAGGGTTAGGGTCAGGGTTAGGGTTAGTTAGGGTTTAGGGTTTGGGTTAGGGTTAAGTATGATTTGGTTAAGGGTTAGGGTCAGGGTTAGGGTTAGGGTTAGGGTCAGGGTTAGTAAAGTCATGGTTTGGGTAGTGTGAGGGGCCACCTAAAAATGTTGGAAAAAAACGCAAACGCGGTAAAAACGCGCTAAAAACGCATACAAACGCATAAAAACGCTGCGTTTTTTTCATGCATGCTCATAAAAATGCTTGAAAAAAACGCAGCAGTTGTATGCTTATGTATGCGTTTTTTCAATGCGTTTTTTTGCGGGAAAAACGCGCTGCAAAAAAAAGCAAGTGTGAAACTAGCCTTACCCCCCAAAAACGCATGCGCACGCAATGCGTTTTTTTTTACAGCCAAACACCCATTATAGTCTATGGGTGCACTGACATGCGCATTGTAATGCGCACGTATGTGCAAAAAAAGCATGCGTTTTTAAACGACGCACCAAAACCCGCAAAAAACGCACACAAATGCATGATGCGTTTTTTTAATGTGTTTGTGTGCGCAATAAACGCGCAGAAAAAAACTCAAGTGTGAAAGTAGCCTCAGAGAAAAATAGAGTGTGCTGGATTTTTTTTTGCGGACCTATTCACTTGAAGGGGTAACTTTCATCCACAAATCTGACCAAAGCAGGACATGTATTCCTTTTACAATTCATGCAAACCACTGGTCTGCAAAAATTAATAAAAACATATAGGCATGTTAATGGACAGTGTGACACCAATAAAATAATCTGACGTGTGAATGGAGCTTTAGGTCAGGGTCACACTTGCAACTGCAATGCGAGGAGTCTCCTGCATCAATACCTGGCACTGCTGCCGGCACTCAGGACCGGAGTGTGCGGCTGCATGTCTTTCTATGCAGCTGAGCGCTCTGGTCCCGAGTGCCTGGCAGCAGAATCGGGTATTGATGCGAGTTTCTCACATTGTAGTTGAAAGTGTGACCTCAGCCTTAAGGTACTGTCACACTTAGCGATGTACCAGCGATCCCGACCAGCGATATGACGCGGTCAGGATCGCTGGTACATCGCTAAGTGGTCGCTAGTGAGCTGCCACATAGGCAGATCTCACTAGCGACATCGCTGGGGACGGGGATCGCTACTTACCTGTCACACTAGGCGATCCTGCGTCCTCCCGCCCGGCTCCACGCGTCGCTCGTCTTCACAGCAGGAAGCGCCACAGGAAGCTGACGACGAGAAACAGTCCTGAACGTTCTCGCGCGATCAGCGATAACCAGCAGGGGAGCCGGTCGCTGGTAAGTATCAGACACAGAGATATCGCTAGCAATATCGCTATAACGTCACTAGTTATAGCGATATTGCTAGCGATATCTCTTAGTGTGACATGCCCTTTAGACTACAAATGATAAGTTGTCAAGTTTTCAAAATAATCAATGCAACTAAAATACTACAGATTGTAAGAAAACAGAACATTAGGCTTCAAGATGAATATTTTATTTGGTAAACTGAAAAGCAACGGAGAGAATGACTATATATATAAAACTTTATCTGCTTACAACAGTAATAATTAAAACATGATTATGTCTACAATATGTGCAAATACAGAGTTTTCAAACAACTTCATTCTAGAAAAGGATGTGTTAAATGTTTCTCTGTAATTCTAAAAAAAATAAAAGCTTTATTCGTAAACAAAACAGGTCCAGAAGAATAAAAGGAGATCAACAATGCCTTAGGCTAGTTTCACACTAGCGCTCTTGGGCGCAGCGCAGGGCCGCTGCTAAGCACTGCCCCCGGCCACGCCTCCCTCGGGTCAGTTCCTCCTCTGATCGCATGAGGCTGCATGCGATCAGCGTATCCTATATTTAGCGTTGGATACGCTGATCGTGCGCTGGTCTGATTTTGCTGGCGCTGCGCCCAGCGCACAAAAGCGCGCTGTGTTGCATTTTTGTGCTCTGATAAGGGCGCAGCGCCAGCAAAATCAGACCAGTGCATGATCAGCGTATCCAACGCTAAATATAGGATACGCTGATCGCATGCAGCCTCATGCGATCAGAGGAGGAACTGACCGGAGGGGGCGCGGCCAGGGCTTAGCGGCGGCCCTGCGCCCAAGAACGCTAGTGTAAAACTAGCCTTAGCGACACAGATGATCCTCTTCGCCAATTAACCTTCTTTAAGGGCGATTGCAGACTCAGTGGCTTGCTGCAGGAGTATGACACTTTGCCCAACATGATGCTCAGTGACTACATTATTTGGTTTAAAAGTTGTGCAGACATTGTGCATCACGGTGGGAAGAGTTTCAGATGTTTACAGCAGGTAATCTAACCACCCTAAATATACCCAACCTTCAAGGTAAACTGTAAGGTGACATCAACATTTTGATTTTAAACCCACCAGATCTTTAAAAACAAAAATAGACCAAACCAAAAAATTAAAAAGTGGCAGCAGCTGAAAAACTTTTCATCTTATGAGGCATTTCTATTGCTACAGCTGGTCATAAACTGCAGCAATGCGCAGGCACAATTCAAAAACAACCTACCCTACCATAAGGTTACAAGAAATGTCTACATAAGCTTTAAAAGGATGAGTACAGTTAAACTATTTTTATTCTAAGTGACCAAATTACGAGCATACTTTTAATTTTTATTGTGCTAATGCGAGTGTCCCGAAGTAAATCTACCTAAAACTTTAATTGACTGCGAAATGCAAGTTACAACAATGTAATTGCCAGGTCTAAACAGTATAATGAAGGACAAATAACTTGGTCATGTTTTATAAAGACCTTGTGTTAACTAAAACCGTGTATATGCAATAAAACTGTTGGTTTGATGGCATTTCCTATAAATATGTTACGGTATTATTGGGGGGGGAATGGGGGTGCATCTTATAATGCAGATATACCTTACCGCCGTGGTGGAGCAGTGTCCCAGGGTCGCGGCTGGAGCAGGAAAGAGTGGAGCGTTGCCGCAGGCTGGGATGAGGGGGTGTTCGGATGTGTGGCGCGCCGCTGCAGGTGTCCGGTGCTGCTTGGGGGGGGTTCTGCCAGCATTTTGTGAAAGGCCAGAGCCCCCCGCAGTTCCATGGTTTCCTATGCGGTGGACTCCGGGAAAATGGCTGCCGGGGGCGCCGCATGAGCAGATGGAGATCTTGGCACCAAGATCTCGGGAGATGAAATCTCAGTGTTTTGACTTTTTCTTGTTACATCGTTTAGTGATCGGGTTAATTCTATTTTTATAATGATATATCGTGCGATTATGAATGTGGCGGTACCAAAAATGTGTATGTTTGATTTTCCTTTTATTGTTTTATTTTGAATGGGGTGAAAGGGGAGTGATTTGAACTTCTATATTTTTTTAATATTTTTTAAAACTTATTTTTATCTTTTTGCAGGCTGCAATAGTCACCATGGGAAACTAGAAGCTGCACTTGTCCAATCGGCTCTGCTACACACAGGGGATCATCAGATCACATGTATGTAGCAGAATTGCTCACTTGCTATGAGAGCCAACCACCGCTGGAGATCTCTGGTTGTCATGCCAACCCATCGGTGACCTGCGATCACCAATGAGTGGGATTTCTGATGTGCTTGCTGAAAGTGCTAGTTAAATGCCGCTGTCAGAGTTTGACAGCGGCATTTAACGGGTTAACAGCAGCAGGTTGATCACGATTCCACCCGCGGCTGTTAGAGGCACATGTCAGCTGTTCAAAACAGCTGACATGTGCCGCAAAAGATATGGGCTCACCGCCGGAGCCCACATCAAAAGGAGGGATTCTGACATCGGTGTACTATTACACCCCATGTCAGAAAGAGGTTTAAGAAATTATGAATAGGGATATATTACCTCCTACAGCGATGAAGAGGTATATTGACAGCTTCCTTTATTATCAGTACTATACCTCTTATACTACATTTATATACATGTTAATGAGTATTATGTACATATATTTTCAGGTTGTATTAATGTGTGGATTGATGCTTGTGTACCAGTTTTATCTTTTTTGTTAGGCAATATGTAAGTAAGTATATCAGTAATTTATTATACCATTTTCCAGGTATACCCAACCCTGTTTTCCTTATATGTACTGCCTTGTATTGTATTATCTTTTACATGTAAATATATTTATGCATATGTACCTTTTAATGTTTTTGACATTAATAAATATTTTTGTTTAGCCATAAAGAAAAGCCTCTTTTTTAGGGATATATTTTACACACACACACACACACACACACACACACACACACACACACACGTGTGAATGTGAAGACAGCGTATGTATATATATTATATACACACACATACAGTGCCTTGTGAAAGTATTTGGCCCCTGAAACTTTTCACCCTTTTCCCACATATCATGCATCAAGGCAACACAGCTCATTACCCTGAACACACCATCCCCACTGTCAAACATGGTGGTGGCAGCATCATGGTTTGGGCCTGCTTTTCTTCAGCAGGGACAGGGAAGATGGTTAAAATTGATGGGAAGATGGATGGAGCCAAATATAGGACCATTCTTGAAGAAAACCTGTTGGAGTCTGTAAAAGACCTGAGACTGGGACGGAGATTTGTCTTCCAACAAGACAATGATCCCAAACATAAAGCAAAATCTACAATGGAATGGTTCACAAATAAATGTATCCAAGTGTTAGAATGACCAAGTCAAAGTCCAGACCTGAATCCAATCGAGAATCTGTGGAAAGAGCTGAAAACTGCTGTTCACAAACGATCTCCATCAAACCTCACTGAGCTCGAGCTGTTTGCCATGGAAGAATGGGCAAGAATTTCAGTCTCTCAATGTACAAAACTGGTAGAGATATACCACAAGGGACTTGCAGCTGTAATCGCAGCAAAAGGTGGCGCAACAGAGTATTAAGTTAAAGGGGCCAAATAATATTGCACGCCCCACTTTTCAGTTTTTGAATTTTCACAAAAATTTAAAATCACCAATAAACTTCATTCAACTTCACAATTGTGTCCTACTTGTTGTTGATTCTTCACCAAAAATTTACATTTGGTATCTTTACGTTTGAAGCATGATATGTGGGAAAAGGTTCAAAAGTTCCAGGGGGCCGAATACCTTTGCAAGGCACTGTGTGTACTTGCATATACATAGAATATGTATATCATGTATAACACACACACTCGCACACTTCATTCCAGTTGGCAAAAAAAATGTCAGCTATTCTTTCAATCTGCCTAATTTGTGACTGTCAGGAGTTGTTTCTCTCATGACATACTAGTAAATAACTGATGCAATCCCAAGGCATTTTTCATGCAGTACGCCTAGGAGCTGATGTATTACATGAAAAATTCAAGTAACGCTTTTTTTTTTGCCTGACAAAGATTGGAAAATATTACTTATTGCTACTCTTGATCAGGTTATTTTTACAAATGCATCATGAATCAGACTAGTTTCGTACCGATTGCATTTCATCCTAATGATCACATCTTGTGGATCACTGGCTATTAACATTTTTGATTCAAAGCCAGTAATCACAATCTAAAAAAATAAAATAACACTGCACTTCCACATTCTTCATATAACAAGATACTATTGAAATAATGACACTTATTATAAAACTATTCAATGCACTGTATAGGTGGTTCACAAACGCAGAAAGATTAGCAAGCAAACTTACATTAAATTAAATTATAGTAGCACATAATCGAATACTCCGAAAACTGCAGAATGTCCTAGAATGATTATGTATGCCAGCAGATGACTACAGAGGATACATGATAACTGAAAGTATGTTCAGCCACCAGGAAAAACAAAGGAACAATAAAATAAAAAACAAACAAAACCCCAACTAGTGCATATCATTACCAACACAGCATGCTGCCGACTATTATGTCACCTAGTGAATGCTGCTGCCGGTCACAAAATGGATCACGATACTTGTTCATTTACTAACATATGGCGCATGGTTTGCTCTTAACCAATGGCGTTTGTAGTATAATCATCCATTCTCATGGTGCGATTACTATCCACCTTTCTTGTCAGTCTTGTTTGTTCATTTCCAAACTTCGGGTCATAGCTGGGCCAGCCCAGCATGTAAAGGTTAATCTTTACAGCAGCCCGCCGGCTCTCACAGGATTCTGGGAGACGCTCCTTCTTTACCACAAGAAGAGAGTCAGAATTTTACTGTATAAATTGTAAAAATGGCTTCGCTGGCTATTCTTTCTTTCACCAGAAAGAGCCACAGCCGAGGATTTGTGCGCTCAAAATGACAGATTGTGCCGGGTTCCTGTTCAGTATTTATTGATGCCGAAGATCCTGACTCCATGCAGCTGCGGTAACTTGGGAATCAGGACACTGAGAAGGGATGCGGTATTGATGAAGAAATGTGTAGGATCATACTTTGTATAGAAACTCGTTAAGAAGTACCTACAGTAAGAAAGAGGAAATAAAAAAACAGAAATTTATCAGGAAAACGTCTCCATGAATAGCTTAGATACTAGATTAAATTAATAGTAACTGGGGGCCAAACGTCACAGACTATATGGGCATCAATGTAAAGAGAACTGCTCTGGATACAGTCACTAAAATGTTACCAAATGAGTGGAGGAACATACTGATAAGTAGCATTCAGTTTCAGGAGTCCTAGGGAAAAGCTGCCGTACTATTGCTGTACAACAAAATATACTGTATATACTCAAGTATAAGCCGACCCGAGTACAAGCCGAGGCACCTAATTTTGCCACAGAAAGCTGGGCAAGCTCATTGACTCGAGTATAAGCCGGGTATGCATTGTCCCCTCATCCCTTTCCTGGAATGTGTTACTCCCCCTGCTGTATGCATGGCTCTTCCATCCCCCCCTTCTGTATGCATGGCTCCTCAGTCCTCCCCCTGCTGTATGCACGGCTCCTCAGTCCTCCCCCTGCTGTATGCACGGCTCCTCAGTCCTCCCCCTGCTGTATGCACGGCTCCTCAGTCCTCCCCCTGCTGTATGCACGGCTCCTCAGTCCTCCCCCTGCTGTATGCACGGCTCCTCAGTCCTCCCCCTGCTGTATGCACGGCTCCTCAGTCCTCCCCCTGCTGTATGCACGGCTCCTCAGTCCTCCCCCTGCTGTATGCACGGCTCCTCAGTCCTCCCCCTCCTGTATGCACGGCTCCTCAGTCCTCCCCCTGCTGTATGCACGGCTCCTCAGTCCTCCCCCTGCTGTATGCACGGCTCCTCAGTCCTCCCCCTGCTGTATGCACGGCTCCTCAGTCCTCCCCCTGCTGTATGCACGGCTCCTCAGTCCTCCCCCTGCTGTATGCATGGCTCCTCAGTCCTCCCCCTGCTGTATGCATGACTCTTCAGTCCTCCGTTGTGAACTCATTTTCTGGTCTACCAGTTGTGAGTTTCCCTTCCGGGCTCCCTCTGGTGGTAACAGGAGGTAGTGAGGTTGATTTAATTAGTAGAGATCTGCCACCTGATGATGAGGATAACGATTGGATCTCTGGAATCTCAGAATGGATTTAAGACAGCCGACACCCTATTCTGGTGCTGGTGATTCCTTCTGGCTTTTCAGGTCTTGGTTTTCAGCTCTGTTCCAGTCATCTCAAGCTAAGTGTTTCTGCTAATGTTCACACTTGATTATGTTTAGTTTTCATCCTCGGTGACCCATTCATAACAGAATCACCAGCCATACCGCAGATTCTAGGGTACTCAAAAGCAGGAAAAAATTGTTTAAAAAAAAAAAAAAAAAAAAAAAAAAAGTCAGATTTTTTTTTTTTAATGTATTTTTTCCTCTTTTTCTCTGAGGCCGTAGGAGGATATTTTTTTTCCTAATGGAGATTAAGCAATTGTCTGATCGTGTGGAGAAACTTGCTGCTGAAGTGCAGGGAATTTCCACCTACCTCATTCAGTCACATGCTGCTGAACCTAAGATCCCTACTCCTGATGTGTTTTCTGGGGATCGGTCTAAATTTTTGAATTTTAAGAATAATTGTAAATTATTTCTTGCCTTGAAGCCTAATTCATCGGGGAGCTCTGCGCAGCAGGTTAAAATTGTCATCTCTTTGCTGCGCGGCGATCCCCAGGATTGGGCTTTTTCTCTGACACCTGAAAATCCTATTCTGACTAATGTGGATGCATTTTTTCAAGCCTTGGAGATGTTGTATGATGAACCAATTGCTGTTGATCAAGCTGAGAGAACCCTGTTGGCATTAAATCAGGGTCAGGATTCTGCAGAGTTATACTGTCAAAAATTCTGAAAGTGGGCGGTCCTTACTACATGGAATGATAGTGCTTTGGCAGCTCTCTTTCGGAAGGGTTTATCAGAGACCGTAAAAGATGTTATGGTGGGATTTCCTGTTCCCCCTGGTCTGGATGATTCTATGTCATTAGCCATTCAAGTTGATTGGCGTTTACGTGAACGTAAAACTACACGGGAGGTGCTGCTACCTTTTGAACAAATGTCTGAACCTATGCAATGTGATGGGGTTTTGTCTAGGGCGCAACGTCAGGAGTTTAGAAGGCGTAATAAGCTGTGTTTTTTCTGTGGAGACGCCTCTCATACTATTTCTGTCTGCCCTAAATGAGAGAAACGTTTTGCACACACATTTGATGTGGGCAGTGTACAACCTAAGTTCCTTTTGGAAATTACTCTGATCTGCTCCTTATCCACTAAGGCTTTTGTGGATTCAGGAGCAGCTTTGAATCTGATGGATTTGGACTTTGCTAAACGTTGTGGTTTTTCCATGACGCCTCCGCGGACGCCTATTCCTTTGAGGGGTATTGATGCTACTCCTTTGGCAGAGAATAAACCTCAGTTTTGGACCCAGGTGATAATGCAAGTTACCCCAGACCACCAGGAAAATAGTGAATTTTTGGTGCTGCATAATTTGCATGATACTATTGTTCTGGGTTTTCCCTGGTTGCAAACGCTTAATCCAGTTTTGGATTGGAAATCTGGGTCTGTGGTGAGCTGGGGTTGTCAGTGTGTTCTTAGGGACGCTCCTGTTTTCTCCACCTCTCCTCAGTCTCATGATATTCCTGATTATCTGGCCAATTTTTCTGATGTATTTAGTGAGAGTAAGTCTGCATCTTTGCCTCCTCATAGGAGTTATGACTGTGCAATTGAGTGGATGCCTGGGTGTAAATTTCCCAAGGGTCAGCTTTTCAACGTATCAGTACCCGAACATGATGCTATGCGATCCTATATTAAGGAGTCGTTGGAGAAGGGTCATATTAGACCATCCTCGTCACCTTTAGGTGCTGGTTTTTTTTTTTGTGGCCAAGAAAGATGGTTCATTAAGACCGTGTATTGATTATCGTTCCCTTAACAAGATGATGGTTAAATATCAGTCCTCCCCCTGCTGTATGCATGGCTCCTCAGTCCTCCCCCTGCTGTATGCATGGCTCCTCAGTCCTCCTCCTGCTGTATGCATGGCTCCTCAGTCCCCCCCCCGCTGTATGCATGGCTCCTCCGTCCTCCCCCTGCTGTATACATGGCTTCTCCCTCCTCCCCCTGCTGTAAGCATGGCTCCTCCATCTTTCCCTGCTGTATGCATGGCTCCTCAGTCCGCCCCCTGCTGTATGAATGGCTCCTCAGTCCTCCCCAGTGTATGCATGGCTCGGCTCCCCCATCATACTCACCCCCTCTTGCGCATGGTCTCTGCACTTTTCTGCTTCTCTGTTGTCCAGGCGAGGCAGCTTCTTCTCGTGTTCAGCGGTCACGTGGTACCGCTCATTAAAGTAATGAATATGCGCTCTACGAATATGGGAGTGGAGAAGCGTGCATATTCATTACTTTAGTGACCGCTGAACACAGGAAGCTGCCTCGCCTGGACAACAGAGCGATGCATGGAGGACTTACAGTGATTGCGCGAGGAGTGGGTGAGTACAATGTGACAGCCACCGGCTTCTGCCGCTCCCCCTCCCCGCCAACCCCCTAGGACAATGACTCATGTATAAGCAGAGAGGGGCATTTTCAGCCTAAAAAAATGGGTTAAAAATCTCGGCTTATACTCGAATATATACGGTATAATATAAATATAAGTATCACCGCGTCCAGAACCACCTGCCCCAGAAAACTGTCACAATAGTTAACCCCTTCAATGAACAACATAAAAAAAATAAAAACCGTGGCAAAAAAAACTATCTTTTTTCATTATATCTCCGAACAAAAAGTGGAATAAAACGGGATCAAAAAGACAAATAAAAATGGTATCACTGAAAACGTCATCTTGTCCCGCAAAAAACAAGGTGCCATACAGCTACATCAGCGGAAAAATAAAAAAGTTATAGCTCTCAAAATAAAGCAATGAAAAAATAATTATTTTTTTCTAGAAAATTGTTTTTATTGTGTAAAAGCGCCAAAACATAAAAAACAGTAAATGTGTTGTCGCTGTAATCGTACTGACACAAAGAATAAAGCTTCCTTATCATTTTTATCATACTGGAAACTGCATAAAAAAAAAAAAAAAAAAAAAAAAAAAATTCTGAATTGCTGTTTTTTGTTCATTTTGCGTCAAAAAAATTTGAATTGAAAGCGATCAAGAAATATCAAGCGTCCGAAAATGGTACCAATAAAAATTTCAACTCGTCTCGTAAATAAACAAACCCTCACATGACTGTGGGCCAAAATATGAAAAATTATACCTCTCAAAATATGGCAATGCAAAAAAGTTTTCGCAATAAAGAGTCTTTTAGTGTGTGACAGCAGCCAAACATAAAAACTCAATATAAATCTAGTATCACTGTAATCGAACAGACCTAAAGAATAAAGTGGCATAATCAGTTATAACGCACGAGGTATGGCGTAAAAAATAAATAAAACCAATTCTTCACATGCTATTGATTTTTTTCATTCTGCCTCCGAAAGATCACAGTAATGCTCGGAACGCATATCTCCTGTGCTATGCAGCTTACACCGGGGTTTCCTTGTAAATCTCTGAAATAAGCGATTCAGAAGGAACCCCCAGCGGAAGATTCCCTATAATGAGGCAGATGTAGGCACTGTGGACGCCGTCTGGCCTATGATCCGGCGGTCTCAGTCTTTTTAGGCGTGCATAAAAGTGGGGTGCATAAAAGTTTGGTGCACTTTTGCAAAGGGCGCCGATGCTAAACACAGGCCAGATGGAATCCAGAGTAACTCTGCTGCTTCATTGCAGGGAGTGACTTCCTCGGGGGCTTCATCTGTCACATCACTCGGAAATTTTGAAACCTCAAAGTAAGTGCTCCAATGTAGTGGGCAGAATAAATGTGATGCAAAATGTTTTTGTAAATTTTAACAACAAAAGCTTCAAATCAATCAGAAAAAAGCAAGTAGTACCCACTCAGGTCCATCATCTGTTAAAGGAAATATAGGGGGCTTCCACATTTGTTAGTACAAAGGCTCTGGAAAAGCGAGCCCTGGAGGATTCTGTTCTTCTAGCACTTGAGGCTCTGTATGTGGAGTCCGCAAATTATTCTAGGAAAATCTGTGCTCCGTCCATTCCGAGTCTCACCGTTTGGCTAAGCATTACTGTACAGCCACATATGGGGTATTTCTACATTCAGCAGAAATTGTGTGACAAATTTTGGTGCCATTTTTATCCATTTCTTGTGTGAGAATGTAAAATCTGGGGTTAAAACAAAATTTTAGTGCTAAAAATGTAATTATTTTTTCTTTACTGTCCAATGGTATAAAACTCTGTGACACACCTTTGGTGTCAATATGATCACTGCACCTCTGGATTAATGAATTGAGAGATGTGATTTGTAAAATGGGGTCAATTGTGTGTGTGGGGGAGGTTCTGCTACATCAAGAGCTCTTCCAGTGCGTCATGGCACCCGCAAACCACAATGATAAAATCTGCCCTTTAATATGGTGCTCCTTCCCTGGCGACTGTGGTAACTACCCTGGAGATGTGAGGAAACCACGGGACCCCCTCCCATAGGGATTTTATGCCCAGCCACCAATGGCGAGAATGTATAACCTCTTGTGGTAGTGACAGTGTACCTTCCAGATGCCCCTGCAATGAATGTTGGCTTTCCAGGACGAACCTTGGCAATTCGCTTGAGTGGAACTGGGCCACTTCACTGCCGGGAAACATAAGGTCAGGAAGCCCAGGAGGGACATAGCAATTCTCAGGGTCTTGACCGGATTTCGTATTCACCTAGAGAGGAGGCTGAAACTGAACAATTTTTCATTTTTTTGCTCTGGCAGACGACATTCCTGCTGGTGGGAGTCGGGCAAGAGTACTAAAAAGATCTGCGTCTTTTGTGGCCGCAACCTTCATTTTCCCAGGTTTAAACACCATCCTAAGCTTGTCAAGATAGTGACTATGACCTCCACCTGACTGTGGCAATGAGTGAAGGAACGGCCCACTATTAGGAAATCGTCCAGTTATAGGATGACTAGCCTGTTCCTCTCTCTGAAGTCAGCCATAACCTCCGATATCAGCTTTGTGAAAATCCGAGGAGTCACTACTGCCAGGCCAAAGGTCAGTGCCTTGTCCTGGAGGTATCTTACAACGCCTTCCACCGATACCGCCACCCTGAGGAATTTTCTGAATGCCACATGTATTGGCATGTGGTAATATGCGTCCTTCAGGTCCAGGATGGCCATATAGCAATCAGAGAAGAGTAGCTGAGTCGCTGACTATCAACTTCATCTTGAACTTTGGGATCTTAAAAAATTTGCTCAGGCCCTTTAAATTGAAGATCATCCTGTATGAGCCATTCGGCTTCTTTATTAGGAACAGGGGAGAGTAGAACTCTTTCCCCTATTCTTCTGCTGGTACATACTGCAGAACATTGTTCCTCAAGACGCACAGTACTTCCGACTCCAACGCTATCTTCTCTGACACGGATGCTCGTGGGGCCGTAACAATGAACCTGTTTGGTGGATATCTCCCGAATTCCAGTCTCAACCCCGCCACCAGGTTGAGAACCCAAGGACTGGATGATATTTTCTCCCAGGCTGGAAGGAAGAGGGAGAGCCTTCCTCCCACCTGGGAAAGAGAGTCACTTGAAGGACTTCCGATCACTTTGGGAAGAGGTACCAACAGGAACCCTTTGGACTTTTTAGGTTTGTCGCCCTGTCTCATCTGTTCCGTGGACACTCTACTTCTTTTATACCTTTTCCCCCGAAAGGACTGTTTGAAGGAAGAGAATTGAGGCTTTGAGAACCCCTTTTCTTGTCAGCCGCCTTATCCAAGAGGTCATCTAGAGCCGACCCAAATAAATATTGTCATTTGCAGGGAAGGGAACATAGCTTCCCTTTTGCCTGAACATTTCACGGGCAGCTTTTTAACCAGACTGCTCTCTGGCCTGCATTAGATAGTGCAGTTGATCTTGCGGCCAACCTGGCTAAGTCGGCTGGCGCATCCACCAAAAAGGCTGCTGCTCCCTTGATCATTGGAAGTGTTGTATTAATGGCATTACTGGATGAATCATCACCTAGCTGATCTTCTAACATGCTCAGCCAGACCATGAGAGACCTCACCGTGCAAGCTGCTGCGATGGCCGTGTCAGGAACACCACACTGCACTTGCTCACTGAGCCAGTGCGTGTGTCCTGAGTACAAAAATAGGTATTAGACCTACCGGTAATGATGTTTCCAGGAGTCCATCCTGACAGCACCACGGAGGACGTCCTCCTCCTCCTTACAGGGACAGGAAAGCACACGAGAGGTTAAAAGGCCCCGTCCCACCCCTTTCCCTCAGTGACTTAACAAGAACCACAGCGTGGATAATGCTATAACTCTTTTAATGGTATCATCATATTACATCATATGACATAACTTAACAAACATAACATAACAGGGAGGGAACTACCCGTGCTGTCAGGATGGACTCCTGGAAACATCATTACCGGTAGGTCTAATACCTATTTTCCAGGACGTCCACCTGACAGCACCATGGAGAGTACCAAAGCACCTCCTCAGGGTGGGATCACCGCCTGGAGAACTTTTCTCCCAAATGCGGTATGTTGGCCTGATAGCACATCAAGTTTGTAGTGCTTGCAAAATGTATTCAGACTGGCCCAGGTTGCCGCTCTACAAATCTGCTCGACTGAGGCGCCTGCGTGCTCGGCCCAGGAGGCTGAAACTGCCCTAGTAGAGTGGGCCCTTAAGGTATCTGGTGGATTGGCGCCTTCCGACTGGTAGGCGTCTGAAATTACTGATGTGATCCATCTTGCGATGGACGCCTTAGAGGCTTTTCTTCCCCTATTTTTACCCCCGAAGAGGATGAACAAGTTGGAGTCAATACGCCAGTCATTGGTGGCCTCTAGATAGCTTATAACTGCCCGTCTTACATCTAGGGAGTGGAGACGCTGTTCTTTCTCGTTGCGGGGATTGCTGCAGAAGGATGGTAGCACTATCTCGTGATTTATATTCTGGTAAGAGGCTACCTTGGGGATAAAAACCGGATCTAATCTTAAGGTTATATGATCGTCTCTGATCTGGAGATATGGATCCTTGGGGGACAGGGCCTGGATCTCCCCTATTCTTCTGGCCGTGGTGATGGCTACGAGGAAAGCCGTCTTTCGAGAGAGAGTCGAAATGGACATTCTATCACTAGGCATGTAGGGGTCCCTACATAAAGATCTGAGTACCAGGCCGAGGTCCCAGGGCGGGGTGAGCTGCCTAATTGTGGGGCGAAGACGCTGCGTGGCCTTTATGAATCTTACCACCCAAGGATGGGAGGCTAAAGGGTAGTCGAAGAAGGCGCTCAAAGCCGAGATCTGGACCTTTAACGTGCTGGGTTTAAGCCCCTTATTATATCCCAACTGCAGAAAGTCTAGGACCCTAGGGAGGTCAGGGGTACCTGCCGAGAGGTCGGACCTGCCACCTTCCAGGCAGAATCTCTTCCATATTTTTCTGTAGATTGCGGATGTTACCGATTTTCTGCTGGCCAGTAGAGTGGATATGACCTGCTCGGATAAGCCCTTTGCTCTCAGGATGTCCCTTTCAGGATCCATGCCGAGAGGCGTAGCCTTGCTGGGTCTGGATGGCGAATCGGCCCCTGGTGGATAACATCTCCCTTCAGGGGTAGCTCGACTGGGTTTCCTACTGCCATGGCTCCTAGCAGCGGAAACCAGCTTCTCTTTGGCCAGTATGGCACTATTAATATTACCGACGCGCGGTCCTCGCAGATCTTCCTGAGTACCGCCGGTATCAGCGCCAGTGGCGGGAATGCATACAAGAGGGGTTCCGTCCAGGTCTGGCTCAGGGCATCTACTCCGTCCGGGTGATCTGCTGGGTTAAAGGAGTAGAATCTGGCGACCTTTGAGTTCTTCCAGTTTGCAAACAGGTCTATACTGGGGGTTCCCCAACGCTGACAAAGATGATGGAAGATTTCTTCGTTTAGCTCCCACTCTGTCGGGCTGAACCGCTGTCTGCTTAGATAGTCTGCTACTACATTCTGAGAACCCTCTAGGTGGATTGCCGTTATGGAGAGGACCACCTCTCTTCTGCCCAGGCGAATATTCGACCTGCGAGTGCCTGGAGTGGTCGATGTCTCGGACCTCCCTGGGTGTTTCAGGAATGAGACTGCCGTTGTGTTGTCGGACAATATCCGGACATGTCGATTTCTCACTACCGACCGGTTCTGACGCAGGGCTTCCCAGACCGCATAGAGTTCCCTGAAGTTGGAGGATCTGCTTCTGATGCTGACCGGCCATCTTCCTTGAAAAATTCTCCCTTCTACGTGGGCTCCCCATCCTCACGTACTGGCGTCTGTGGTGATTACCACGTACGGCGAGGTTGTCCATAGCACGCCCACCTGTAAGTTCTGGGCCTGTATCCACCACCGTAGGGATCTTCTTACCGAGTCTGGTAAGGATATGGGCCCGTCGAGAGAATCCTGACGACTGTTCCATCCTGCGAGGATTTCCTTTTGCAGGGGCCTCGAATGGGACTGGGCCCATCTGACGCATGGAATGCAAGCCGTCATCAGACCCAGAACTTCCATTGCACCTCTTATGGAGGAGCGGTGTCTCAGTAGTCCCTTGACTCTGTCTTGAATTGACTGCTGCTTTTTTCTCGGTAGCCGGGATATTCTGTGTCTTGAATCCAGAAGGACTCCCAGGAAGATCTTCCTGCTTTCTGGTTTTAGGTCTGACTTCTGGTCGTTGATCAGCCAGCCGAGATACTCCAGTGTTCTGATCGTTCGGCTTCTGTCCTGGATGAGCCTTTCTTCTGATCCTGCGACTAGGAGAAAGTCGTCTAGATAGGGTATTATAATGACTCCCTGCTTTCTCAGGTAGGCCTCCACCTCCGCTACCAGCTTTGTAAATATTCGGGGGGCCGAAGCCAGCCCGAACGGAAGGCACTGGAACTGGAAGTGGCAGGTCCGGGATGGTAGACTGATCGCGAATCTTAATAGGCTTTGAGATGCGGGATGGATGGGGACCTGATAGTACGCACTCTTCAGGTCCAGAGTACACATGACAGCATCCCTGTCTATAAGTTGAATCGCTGAGCGTATTGATTCCATTCGAAACCTTTTGTATACCACCCAGGCATTTAGGGGTTTTAAGTTCATAATTGTTCTGGCCTTGCCAGATGGTTTTGTAATGGAGAATAGGGAAGAGTAATGACCCTTTCCCCTCTCCTGCTGTGGAACTGGCACTATGACCTCTGACCGGAGCAGGTCCTGAAGGTCTGCCCACATGGTAGAGTCTTCCGGGACTATGGTGGGGGCGATGTATCTGTCGGGGGGAGGGGAATAACATTCTATGCTGTACCCTTCTTTGATGGTTCTGAGGACCCACCGGTTCTGGGTTACCTGGCGCCACCTTGCTGCGAATTGTCGCAGTCTTCCCCCGACACCTATGGCGTCATTGCCTTCTAGACCTGGAGGATGACGCGAAAAGAGGGGCCTTGCTTCTCCCCCCTTGGCTCTGAGTGTTTCTAAAGGAGCCCCTGTTGGATCTACCCTAGCTCCTAAAATCGGTCTGTCTCCTGAAAAAGGACCCTCTACGAAAGGACTGGGGACGCTTGGGTTTTTCTTCTGGAAACCCCTTGTTTTTGTCAGACACCTGCTCTAGGATGCTATCTAGAGCTGGCCCGAACACCCTTGAGCCTGAAAAGGGGATGGAGCAAAGCTTTGCCTTTGAAGCGTTATCCCCAGACCAAGACTTCAGCCAAACCGCTCGTCTAACTGCGTTGGAAAGGGAGCTGTTCCTGGCTGCGAATCTTACTGATTCGGCCGATGTATCAGAAAGGAACGCAGTGGCTGATTTCATCAGAGGGAGAGAAGCTAGGATCTCAGATCTAGGGGTCTTGTTGGATAAATGTTCTTCCAACTGCCCCACCCATAGGAACATGGACCTGGCCACTGAGGTGGCTGCTATGTTAGCCTTAGTAAGGGCGGCTGCCGATTCCCATGTTCTCTTTAACAGAATATCCGCCTTCCGGTCCATCGGGTCTCTGAGACTTGATGAGTCCTCGAAGGGGATGGCGGTTTTTTTGGTCACCCTAGCTACAGGAACATCGATTTTAGGGATTTCCTCCCACCATCGTGTTTCCTCTGGGTCAAAGGGCAGTCGGCTCTTAAAGTCCCGAGACAGTACAAGTCGCCGTTCTGCCTCTTTCCATTCTTCTAGGACCATTGTCTTAATGTGTTCGCTTACGGGGAACACAGTTTGTTTCCGAGCGACCAGTCCCCCAAACATCAGGTCCTGTCGGGACTGCGGTTTTGGAACATCCTCTATCTGCATGGTGTTCCTTACCGCCTGCACCAGGTCCTCGGTGTCCTCTAACTTAAACAGGTATTTCCTGCCTTGGTCCCTCCTGTCAGTCGGGATCTCCCCCTCCTCGGGATCCGAGTCCCGGGGGTCTGACCCTTCAGGCGAACTTGTCTCCGAAGCTAGCTCCGTCTCCCACCTCGGTCGCTTCCGGCTTGGCCCTGGACTAGGGGACTGCTGCAGTGAGAGACTGGATCTGGAGGCCTGTACTTCCTCCCGAATCAAGGATCGCATCTCGGCCAGGAGGGACGGCTGCTCGTCTCTTACGACCCTTGAAGTGCAGGGTCCGCAGAGAGTCTTGGTATAGTTGTCTGGCAGCTTTACCCTGCAAACCGGGCATCTGACAGACTTAGATGTGGCCTTTACCGGGTCCTTAACCTCTGTCGGGGGGGCTGGGGTACCCTTCTCCTGTACGATACAGAACAGGGATAGTCGGGTCAGTTGTCCTGGGCTGCGGGGAAGGCCGTGTGGGAGTTGGATTGCGCCAGGCGCACTTACCCCCCTGTCGGCTGGCGCCTCTGGGTCCATACCAGTGAAGCAGCTGTTGCCTGCGGTGAGCTGCTAGCGTGCAGTGAACTCCTGGTCTGCGGTGAGCTGCTGGCGTGCGGTGAGAGCTGCTGATGCGGCGGGCTGCTGGCATGCGGCGAGCTGCTGGTGTGCCCAGGCTGCTGGCGCGCTGTTTCCAAATCGGCGCGTGACGTCATCGCCGCGCGCCAGCCACTTCCGCTTCCTGTTTTGAAGCCCCACCCCCGAGCGTTCTGCAATGGCGGCGCCCATTGCGGGGACCCGGTTCGAGCTGCCCCGGGATCTCTCTCGCCGGCGCCCACACCGCCGGCTGCGTGTGGGGCAGCGTTTACAGCCGCAACCGCCGCGCGGCCTGCATGTCGCACCGGCGCTGCCTGCGGGGACCCGGGCAACTGCCGCGCGGCCTGGAGCCGAGAGCCTCCCACCGGGAGGAGCGGCTTCCTCCAGGAGCGCGTCCTGCTCCTGGCTTTGGGGCAGAGGGACTCCCCACCGGGAAGTGTCGGTCCTGGGCATCCTGACAGGGGGAAGGATTGGACCGGCCGCCCGATCCCCCTGCGCCCTCAGGTAATCCTGCTCCTCTCGTATGTCCCTCCGTGCAGGGACAGGAAAGACACTGAGGGAAAGGGGTGGGACGGGGCCTTTTAACCTCTCGTGTGCTTTCCTGTCCCTGTAAGGAGGAGGAGGACGTCCTCCATGGTGCTGTCAGGTGGACGTCCTGGAAAACAGTGCTCAAAGATACCTGTGGAGCGGGACAGCAGCGGTGACGATGCGTGCTGCTTCACACTATCAGGACCTGAAGCACGTGACTGCTGGGGGCATGACCTAAGCTCCACAGAGCTAGGAGCTGCAGGGAAACTCCTAGAAAGTAACTATGGGACAAGTTACCAAAGGGCATAGACAGGGACATAAACCAGATCAAGCCAGATCAAAGCACGAGATAGCAGGACAATACCAAAGGGTTAGACAGAGCGAATAGTCAGGACGTAGCAATAGATCAGAAAACCAGAACAGGCAATGGACGGTACAATAGGGACAAACTGTAACGGAGTAACAATAGCCAAGCCAGGAGGTCAGAACCGGAGAAGACAATAGTACCAAAACGAGAGACGGAGTTCAGAGTGAGGGGTCAGACCGGGTAATACACGGGAATCAAACAAGCAATGCAGTATACACGCACACCAGGGGGGTCAAACACAGCCAGAATAACAGTATAGCTGACAGGGAATCCTAGTCTGGAGTGAGTATAAATACCCCTCCCAGATACAAAGAGAGGCCGGCAAAAGTTAACCCTGTGAGAACAGGAGATTAACCATGTATGTCCTAACCATGACAGGCCGGTCTCAATGCCCCTGCTGATAACTCATGCTGCCTTAAGAAAGGTATCCACCTTCTTATCAAGAGGGTCTTTTAAAAATCCTGAGTCTTCAAAAGAGAGGGCTGAACTTTTTGAGGCCTTAGAAATGGCAACATTTAATTTGGGAGCCTTACCCCAGGAGAAAGAGGCCTCACCTTCAAAGTGGTATTTTCTTTTAAAGGAGGATGGTATGGGTCTGTCCTATCTGGCTTCTCCCACTCTCTAGTGATGAGACTCTAGTATGTCATTCATGGGAAAAACTTTACGTTTTTTCTTATCCAAAGTACCAAACATGATGTCTTGGATCGATCTTTTAGGCCTCTGGTCCACCAGTCCCATTGTGGACCTTATTTGACTAAACTGTCCACCTCCTCCAGGGGGAAGCAGTAACCTGAGCCTGAGTCACTTTCTGACGAAGAAGAACCCGAAGTATCCTGCAGAACTCCCTCATCAGATGGATGACATTGACAGCGAAGGAGATACTTTGACCCTATCCCCTCCTTGATGTCTCCCCTGAACGGGACCGGAAGCTTATTGAGTTTTCCACCTCGGCTCTGATGTGAGTTCTCAAGGTGGTAGAAACATCAGGGGTTTTGTTAGCTACCATGTCATTGATACACGGCCGGCATAATTTCTTGGGCCATGCACTATTAAGATTCTGTCCATATAAAGCACAACCCCTGTGCTTCAACTTCCTCGTACTCTTTCTAGGGGGCTCCTGCCCGAAAGCCATATACTGTAGAATAAAAAGGGGGGAAAGGAGAGAGAGATCTGCATTAACAAAGGTCATTCTCGTAGGTCACTCACCACTCCAAATGGAACAGGAGGCAGGATATCGTCCAAAAGGTCTCCTTTAGGAACTGTGGAGTCCTTCATCCAGGAGATGTGTCAACTTGTCCTGGAATCCTTGGACCTGTGTGCCCCCGCTGGAATGTCCGGAACTCTCCTGGCATTGGGGTTGCTGCGGCTGCTCTGACTCTCCATGCTGCTGCCGTGGCAGTGGGCTCAGCTGCTGCTGTGCCTCCATCGCTGCAACGGTGCCCCTGCCTGGCCGGCAATCCTCCCTTAAGAACTTAGCTCATAGGGAATCTGCCGGCCGGCATCTCCTGCAGCTTTCCAGTACCGCACCCTGGAAGTTCCCGGGTGCAAACTAGGTCCCGGCCGCGTCATCAGAGCGTGTCTTCCTGTTACTGGTCACGCTCTGACACCGCGCCAGAACGCAGGGCTGATGGCCACGATGCAGTGATGGCGCCGCAGGCGCATCGGTCGAGGCGGCATTGGCACCCCCCCCCATGGCATTTCTAGGATCACTGGCGCCGGCTGAAGCAGAACCAGTGCCCTGCCACCTGGGAATCCTAGTTTCTTCATCTGTGATGCCGCCATCCAGGTAAAGGCTCCGTCTATCAAGGACAGGAAACCACTGATGCGGAGAGAGGAGCCGCCCTTTTTATCTTAATGGTTCCCTGTCCTCTCGTTAGTGCTGCCATGGGTGATAGGAAAAACTGTGATTTTTTTTCCATTGTCACCGCTCAATGTTATACGTTTCTGTGAAACATCTGGGGGGGGATTCAAGGTGCCCACCACATATCTAGATAAGATCCTTGAATGGTCTAGTTTCCAAAATAGTGTCATTTATGGTGTGTTTTCACTGTTTAGGCACATCAGGGGTTCTCAAAATAAGACATAGCGTTCACTCTCTATTCCTGCCAATTTTGTGTTCAAAAAGTTAAACAGTGTTCCTTCCCAGCCGTGCACCTAAACAGTAATTTTCACCCCCAGTATGGGATATTGGCGTGCTCAGGAGATATTGCACCACATATTTTGAGGTCCATTTTTCCGGTTACTCCTGTGAAAATAAAAAAATGGGTCTAAAGTAAAATTTTTGCAAAATAAAGTTAAATGTCCCTTTTTGCCTTCCACATTGTTTTAGTTCCTGTGCAGCACCTGAAGAGTTCACTAACTTCTTGAATGTGGTTCTGAGCACCTTCAGGGGTGCAGTTTTTAGAATGGTGACAATTTGTGGTATGTTCTATCACATAGACCCCTTAAAGTCAATTCAAATGTGATGTGGTCCATATAAAAATAGCTCTGTCAATTTTGCTAGAAAAAAGAGAAATCGCTTGTCAGGTTTTAACCCTTCAAACTTCCCAGGGAAATAAATAATATTGTTTTAAAAAATGTGCTGATGTAAAGTACCGCATTTTTCGGATAATAAGACGCACTCCCCCCCCCAAAAAAAAAATTTAAGGGGAAAATGGGGGGCATGTCTTATAATGAGTATACACCTGACCGATGCCATTGCTGCAGGCTGGGATGAGGGGGTGTCCGGCGGTGCTACTGCGGGTGTCTCCAACGCTGCCGAGGCTCTGCTGACATTTTGTGAAAGACTAGAGCCCCGGCAGTTCCATGGTTTCTTGTGCGGTGGACTTCAGGAAAATGGCCGCAGGGGGCGGCACATGCACAGAGAGAGATCTCAGCACCAAGATCTTGAGAGATGAGATTTCAGCCTTTCACAAAATGTCAGCAGAGCCCCAGCAGCATCGGAGACACCCGCAGCAGCACCGCCGGACACCCCACTAGCACCGGGCAGCAGCGCCTGACACCAGCAGCAGCACCAGACACCGCAGCAGCACCAGAAACCCACAGTGGCACGCCACACATCAGAACACCCCATCATTGCAGCCTGCAGCATCACCCCACTCATGCCTCCTTCAGCAGCGACCCACGGACACCACTTCACCGCAGCCACCACCCCCAGTAAAAAAAAATTATATTTTTCTCCTCAAGATTTGGGGTGTGTCTTATAATCTGGAGCGTCCTATAATCCGAAAAATACGATAGATATGAGAAATGTTATTTATTAACTAGGTTGTGTGAAATAGGTCTTTGGTGTAAGGGCACATAAAAATTGAAAGTTTGAAAATTGCAAACTTCTGATTTTTACAAAAATAAGCACAAGTCATATTGAACACATTTTAAAATTTTACCACTATCATGAAGTACAATATGTAATGAGAAAATCTCAGAATCACTATGATCCATTGAAAAATATTTAGAATTGTGGTTGATACCTTTTAATGGCTAACTGAAAAGATGGTAACAAATTGCAAACTTTTGGGATTACTCAGGTGTCTTTATCAGGTATATAGCTACTGGCTAACATGGTACAAAAATATATATCTTTTCTGTATCAAAATGTAGGATCCATTGAAGCATTACAGAGTTATTACCTCAAAGTGACACTGGTCAGAATTGTAAAATTTGGCCTGGTCATGAAGGTGAAAACAGGTTTGAGTGTAAAGGGGCTAATTGAGAAAAATAAACTATTAACAAGTATGTTTGTGAATGCATTCTTACTTTGCAGCATTTCTAAAACACCTGCTTAACCCCTTTACCCCCAAGGGTGGATTGCACATTAATGACCGGACCAATTTTTACAATTCTGACCACTGTCCCTTTATGAAGTAATAACTTTGGAACGCTTCCATGGATCCCGATGATTCTGACACCGATGATTCTGACACTGTTTTCTCGTGACATATTGTACTTCATGTTAGTGGTAAAATTTAATTCATATAACTTGCGATTATTTGTGAAAAAAATGGAAATTTGGCAAAATTTTAAAAATTTCCCAATTTTCCAACTTTGAATTTCTATGCCCTTAAATCACAGAGACATGGCACACAAAAAACTTAACACTTCCCACACGTTTCCTTTACATCAGCACAATTTGGGAATCAAAATGTTTATTGTTAGGAAGTTATAAGGGTTAAAAGTTGCCCAGCGACTTCTCATTTTCACAACACCATTTTAATTTTATCCCCTTTCTGACATCAGACGTACTATCCCGTCCATGGGACCCGGGCCCCTATGCCCATGGACGGGATAGTACGTCTAGCGCAATCAGCGGCGCCCACGTGGTGAGCGCCGCTGATCGCGGCCGGGTGTCAGCTGATTATCACAGCTGACACCCGACACGTTAACCCCTTGCACACCGCGATCAAACAGGATCGCGGTGCACCGGGGGTTAAAGGGAAGCATCGGCAGGGAGTGGGCTCCCTCCGTGCTTCCCTGAGCCCCCCACAGCAGCGATCTGTCACAGGACAGTGATGTCCCACCTGGGACTATGTAATAAAGTTAAAAAAAAGTGTTAGAATAAAAAAAAAAAAAAAAAAATATCCCCCCAATAAATCCATTTTTTGGAAATAAAAAAACAAAACAATAAAAGTACACATATTAGGTATCGTCGTGTCCGTAACGACCTGCCCTATAAAACTGTCCCATTAGTTAACCCCTTTAGCGAACCCCTTAAAAAATAATAAAAAACGAAGCAAAAAATAATGATTTATTATCATACCGCCAAACAAAAAGTGCAATAACGCACGATCAAAAAGACGCATATAAATCCATGGTACCGCTGAATACGTCATCTTGTCCCGCAAAAAACGAGCTGCCATGCAGCATCATCAGCGAAAAAATTAAAAAAGTTATAGCTCGCAGAATAAAGCGATGCAAAAATAATTATTTTTTATATAAAATAGTTTTCATTGCATAAAACCGCCAAAACATAAAAAATGACCTAAATGAGGTATCGCTGTAACCGTACTGACCCAAAGAATAAAACCGCTTTATCAATTTTACCGCACGCGGAACGGTGTAAACGCACCCCCCCAAAAGAAATTCATGAAACGCTGGTTTTTGTTCATTCTGCGTCCCAAAAATCGGAATAAAAAGCGATCAAAAAATGTCAGGCGCCCGAAAATGGTACCAATAAAAACGTCAACTCGTCCCGCAAAAAATAAGACCTCACATGACTCGGTGGGTCAAAATATGGAAAAATTATAGCTCTCAATATGTGGTGATGCAAAAACTATTTTTACAATAAAAAGCGTCTTTTAGCGTATGACAGCTGCCAAAAATAAAAACCGCCATAAATAGTAAATCAAACCTCCGTTATCACCCCCTTAGTTAGGGAAAAATAATAAAATTAAAAGAAAATGTATTTATTTCCATTTTCCCATTAGGGTTAGGGCTAGGGTTAGGGCCAGGGCTAGGGCTGAGATTAGGGTTAGGGGTGTGTTGGGGTTCGGGTTGGGGGTTTCCACTGTTTGGGCACATCAGGTGCTCTCCAAATGCAACATGGCATCTGATCTCAATTCCAGCCAATTCTGAGTTGAAAAAGTCAAATGGTGCTCCTTCCCTTCCAAGCTCTACCATGCGCCCAAACAGTGTTTTACCCCCACATGTAGGGTATCAGCCTACTCAGGACAAATTGCAAAACAACTTTTGGGGTCCAATTTCTCCTGTTACCCTTAGGAAAATATAAAATTGGGGGCAAAAATATTTTTGTGGAAAAAATTATTTTTTTATTTTCACGCCCGAGCGTTATAAACTTCTGTGAAGCACTTGGGGGTTAAAAGTGCTCACCACACATCTAGATAAGTTCCGTGGGGGGGGGTCTAGTGTCCAAAATGGGGTCACTTGTGGGGAGTTTCAATAGTTTAGGTACATCAGGGGCTCTCCAAACGCACATGACACCCGCAGACCATTCCATCAAAGTCTGCATTCCAAAACGTCACTACTTCCCTTCCGAGCCCCGACGTGTGTCCATACAGTAGTTTTCTCCCACATATGGGGTATCAGCGTAGTCAGGACAAATTGGACAACAACTTTTGGGGTCCAAATTCTCCTGGTACCCTTGAGAAAATAAAAAAAAAAAATTGGTGACTAAAAGATCATGTTTGTGGAAAAAATACAATTTTTTTTATTTTCACGCCTGGGCGTTATAAACTTCTGTGAAGCACTGGGGGGTTCAAAGTGCTCACCACACACCTAGATAAATTCCTTGGGGGGGGTATAGTTTCCAAAATGGTGTCATTTGTGGGGGGTTTCCACTGTTTTGGTACATCAGGGGTTTTCCAATCGCGACATGGTGTCCGATCTCAATTCCAGCCAAAAACGTCAAATGGCGCTGCTTCCCTTCAGAGCTCTGCCATGCGCCCAAATAGTGGTTTACCCCCACATGTGGGGTATCAGCGTACTCAGGACAAATTGCACATTTAGGGTCCTGTTACCCTTGGGAAAATAAAAATTGTGGGTGAAAAGATCATTTTTGTGGAAAAAAATATGATTTTTTAATTGTACTGCTGTACGTTATAAACTTCTGTGAAGCCCTTGTGGGTTCAAAGTTCTCACCACATATCTAGATAAGTTCCTTGGGGGGTTTAGTTTTCAAAATGGGGTCACTTGTGGGGGGTTTCCACTGTTTAGGTACATCAGGGGATCTCCAAAAGTGACATGGCGTCCGATCTGAATTCCAGCCAATTTTGCATTGAAAATGTCAAACGGCGCTCCTTCCCTTCTGAGCTCTGCCATGCGCCGAAACAGTGGTTCCCCCCCACATATCAGGTATCAGCGTACTCAGGACAAATTGCACAATAACTTTTGCAGTCCAATTTCTCCCGTTACCCTTGGTAAAATAAAAAAAATTGAACCTGAAGTATTTTTTTTTGTGAAAAATTTAGATGTTCATTTTTTTTTAAATATTCAAAAAATTCCTGTGACGCACCAAAAGGGTTAACAAACTTCTTGAATGTGGTTTTGAGCACCTTAAGTGGTGCAGTTTTTAGAATGGTGTCACTTTTGGGTATTTTCTATCATATAGACCCCGCAAAGTGGCTTCAAATGTGATGCGATCCGTAAAAATAAAATGGTGTTGCAAAAATGAGAAATCGCTGGTCAATTTTTAACCCTTATAACTTCCTAACAAAAAAAATTTTGGTTCCAAAATTGTGCTGATGTAAAGTAAACATGTGGGAAATGTTAGTTATCAAGTTTTTTGTGTGCCATATCTCTGTGATTTAAGGGCATAAAAATTAAAATTTGGAAAATTGCGAAATTTTCGCCAACGTTCAGTTTTTTTCACAAATAAACGCAAGTTATTTGAATGAAATTTTACCACTATCAAGAAGTACAATATGTCACGAGAAAAAATGTCAGAATCACCGGGATCCATGGAAGCGTTCCAGAGTTATGACCTCATAAAAGGGACTGTGTTCAGAATTGTAAAAATTGGCCGGGTCATGAACGTGCAAACCACCCTTGGGGGTGAAGGGGTTAAGGACCACATCACAATTGAAGTCACTTTGAGGGGTCTATATGATAGAAAATACCCAAAAGTGACACCATTCTAAAAACTGCACCCCTCAAGGTGCTCAAAACCACATTTATGAAGTTTATTAACCCTTCAGGTGCTTCACAGGAATTTTTTTAATGTTTTAAAAAAAATTGAACATTTAACTTTTTTTCACAAAAAAATTACTTGAGGTGCAATTTTTTTTTATTTTACCAAGGGTAACAGGAGAAATTGGACTGAAAAAGTTATTGTAAAATTTGTCCTGAGTATGCCGATATCTGATATGTGGGGGGGAACCACTGTTTCGGCGCATTGCAGAGCTCAGAATGGAAGGAGCGCAGTTTGACTTTCAATGGAAAATTGGCTGGAAATCAGATCGGACGCCATGTCGCGTTTGGAAAGCCCCTGATGTGCCAAAACAGTGGAAACCCCCTACAAATGACACCATTTTGGAAACTAGACCCTCAAGGAAAGTTATCTGGATGTGTGGTGAGAACTTTGAACCCCCAAGGGCTTCACAGACGTTTATATCGTACAGCTGTACAATAAGAAAATCATATTTTTCCACAAAAAATATCTTTTCACCCCCAAATTTTACTTTACCAAGGGTAACAGGACCTCAAAAGTTATTGTGCAATTTGTCCTGCGTGCGCTGATACCCCATATGTAGGGGTAAACGACTATTTGGGTGCATGGCAGAGCTCGGAAGGGAAGCAGCGCCATTTAACGGTTTTGGCTGGAATTGAGATTGGATGCCATATTGCGTTTGGAAAGCCCCCGATGTGTCAAAACAGTGGAAACCCCCCACAAATGACACCATTTTGGAAATTAGACCCTCCAGAGAACGTATCTAGTTGTGTGGTGAGCACTTTGAACCCCCAAGGGCTTCACAGACGTTTATAACGCCCAGGTGTGAAAATAAAAAAATCATATTTTATCCACAATCATGATCTTTTAATCCCCAATTTTTTTTTAATTTCCCAAGTGTAACAGGAGAAATTGGACCCCAAAAGTTGTTGTCTAATTTGTCTTAAGTACGCTGATACCCCATACGTGGGAAAAAACTACTGTATGGGCACATGTCGGGGCTTGGAAGGGAAGTAGTGACGTTTGGAATACA
Organism: Dendrobates tinctorius; assembly: GCF_039654945.1. Taxonomy (NCBI): domain Eukaryota; kingdom Metazoa; phylum Chordata; class Amphibia; order Anura; family Dendrobatidae; genus Dendrobates; species Dendrobates tinctorius. Next base: position 701,720 of record NW_027361871.1, read on the forward strand.
GACTTTGATGGAATGGTCTGTGGGTGTCATGTCGCGTTTGGAGAGCCTCTGATGTGGGGGGTTTCAACAGTTTAGGCTCAAGTGACCCCATTTTGGAAACTAGACCCCCCAAGGAACTTATCTAGATGTGAGGTGAGCACTTTGAACCCTCAAGGACTTCACAGACGTTTATAACACCCAGGCATTTTGGAAACTAGACCCCCCAAGGAACTTATCTAGAAGTTTATAACGTAAAGCCATAAAAATAAAAAAAATCTTTTTTTTCCACAAAAATGATATTTTTGCCTAAACAGTGGAAACCTCCCAATTCTAACTCCAACCCTAACCCAAACACACCCCTAACCCTAGTCCTAACCCTAATGGAAATATACATTTTTTAAACATTTTTTATTATTTTTCCATAACTAAGGGGGTGATAACGGGGGGTTTGATTCACTATTTTTTAGCGGGTTTTTATGTTTGGCAGCTGTCACACGCTCAAAGACGCTTTTTATTGTAAAAATAGTTTTTGCACCACCACATATTGAGAGCTATAATTTTTCCGTATTTTGACCCACCGAGTCATGTGAGGTCTTATTTTTGCGGGACGAGTTTACGTTTTTATTGGTATCATTTTTGGGCACGTGACATTTTTTGATCCCTTTTTTATTCCAATTTTTGGGATGCAGAATTAACAAAAACCAGCATTTCATGATTTTTTTTTTTGGGGGGGGGGGGGGTGCATTTACACCGTTCTGCATGTGGCAAAATTGATAAAGGGGTTTTTATTCTTCGGGTCAATACGATTGCAGCGATGCCTCATTTATGTCTTTTTTATGTTTTGGCGCTTTTATGCAATGAAAACAATTTTATATAAATAATTATTTTTGCATTGCTTTATTCTGCGAGCTATAACTTTTTTATTTTTTCACTGATGACGCTGTATGGCGGCTCGTTTTTTGCGGGACAAGATGACGTTTTCAGCGGTACCATGGTTATTTACATCCATCTTTTTGATCGCGCATTATTGCACTTTTTGTTCGGCGGTATGATGATAAAGCATTATTTTTTGCTTTGTTTTTTATTTTTTAACAGGGTTCACTAAAGGAGTTAACTAGTGGGACAGTTTTATCGGGCGAGTCGTTTCGGACGTGGCGATACTAAATGTGTACTTTTAGTGTGTTGTTTTTATTTCCAAAAAATTAATTTATTAGGGAATATATATTTATTTTAATTTATTTATAGTGATTTTTTTACAATTTAATTTTTACACTTTTTTTTTTTTTTTTTTTACTTAAATTTTCTTGTCCCAGGGGAGGACATTACTGTGAAGTGTCAGATTGCTGATCTGACACTTAGAACAGCGCTGCGTCAGATCAGCGATCTGACAGGCGCTGCTGCAGGCTTCCTCGTTCGTGTCTGCTCTCTGCAGGCACAGAGGAAGAGGAAGCCGGCTCCCTGGAGGAGTCCACGGCCATCTTGGATCCGGGGGCCTGCAAGGAAGGAGGCCCTCAGAGCAGTACATCGCGCTGCTCTGGGGGTCTCAGGGAAGCACGGAGGGAGCCTCCCTCCCTGCCGATGCTTCCCTAATCCCTTGGTACACTGCGATCATGTTTGACCGCCCCTGACACATAGTGCCGGGTGTCAGCTGTGATAATCCAGCTTGCTCAAGTGCTTGCCCAGCCTATTTCAGGCACATTGGATGATTGTACACTTCACTGCAGGTGAGTCACATATGCAAACACATTTGTAAACATGCACTTTTTCGCTCATTACTTCGAACCACCACACAAATTACACACCATTTGAAAGGTAAACTTGCTTTCTTCAGCAAGAAAAGAGCCAAACAAACCACACATTCACGATTTTATCACTAAATACAGTTTAAACATTCATTTTCATAGACCTGCAGAAAGACAATGACCTGCAGGTGGCACCTCAACCGGAAAACATTTTTTGGCCTCTACTTATCAAAACAATTTATTGTATTACCAATCTACATATATAAATACCTGTCTGTGTTCATCATCTTATGAAATACATTTACATTTGACCAGCCTGCTTTTTCTGAAATTGCCTGCGCCCCCCGACGACTAATGTGCGAAAATTTCGTACGGGATAAGCTAGTAATACAAAATCTGAAGAATCACATATTTACGGTATACACAACAGGGTACAGAAATAAGGCAATAGGTAAGACAAGTGACGTGAAGCAGAACTATCATTATGGGAGAGGGATAAATGGTGGTGGCTGTAAATATTGGAACAGTTCATAGATAAGGAGTGTGAAAGTTTTATTGTCCTCTAATTGAGTCCTGGTTCCTTGTTGTGATGCTCCCACGAGGTCTGAGGAGCAAATTCCTTAGTTGGTGCAGAAAGACATAATTCATTCCTGCATTGAGTGTGTCAAAGGTTGTCACAAGTTTATATTCCCAGATCCTTCTGTCTCTCTGAGATTTGAAGTTACCTTTTAATAAAAGTAATTTAATGTCCATGGTGCTGTGATCAGGGATACAAAAATGTTTGGCCACAGGTAGAGCCATTCTTTTTTCTTTTATTGTGTGGCAGTGAGAATTCATCTTTGTTCTAAGCGTTTGCCCTGTCTCCCATACTTACAGGCCTCCAACTGGACATTCGGTACACATAATTAAGTACACCACAGTAGATGTAGACTCTCAAATCTAAATATTTTTCTATCTACTGGCTAACACAGTACAAAAATATACATCTTTCCTGTATATTTCTTGTAGCATCTTATGATAAAGGACTGGAGAGCAAAGGTTATCTCTTCATTGAAGATATTGAGCTGAAGGGATGGGTAGGAAAATATCGTTGAAACGTCACTGTGAGCGTAAGATGGTAGGAAATCTTGCGTTTGGGCCATACTAGAGCGATCAATTTAAATAATATAGGGAACAAAGTACGTGCTCTTTATTCTTGTATTCAGTCATTACGAAACTCCCATAAAAGTGAATGAAGGAAGTCGCATATGTGGGATCACCTCTGTATACGGTCATACGAACTTAATCCCCCTTTACTCCCAAGGGTGGTTTGCACGTTAATGCCCAGGCCAATTTTTACAATTCGGACCACTGTCCCTTTATGAGGTAATAACTCTGGAACGCTTCCATGGATCCCGGTGATTCTGAGACTGTTTTCTCATGACATATTGTACTTCATGTCAGTGGTAAAATTTCATTGTTACAGCTTACGTTTATTTTTGAAAAAAAAACAAAACAAACGGAAATTTGGCGAAAATTTTGAAAATTTATCAATTTTTCCAACTTTGAATTTTCATGCCCTTAAATCACAGAGATATGGCACACAAAATACTTAATAAGTAACATTTCCCACATGTTTACTTTACATCAGCACAATTTTGGAACCAAAATTTTTTTCGTTAGGAAGTTATAAGGGTTAAAAGTTAACCAGCGATTTCTCCTTTTTACAACACCATTTTATTTTTAGGGACCACATCACATTTGAAGTCAATTTGAGGGGTCTATATGATAGAAAATACGCAAAAATGACACCATTCTAAAAACTGCACCACTCAAGGTGCTCAAAACCACATTCAAGAAGTTTATTAACCCTTCAGGTGCTTCACAGGAATTTTTTGCATGTTTAAACAAAATGAACATTTAACTTTTTTCACAAAAAAAAATTACTTTAGGTCCAATTTTTTTATTTTACCAAGGGTAATAGGAGTAATTGGACTGCAAAAGTTATTGTGCAATTTGTCCTGAGTAAGCTGATACCTGATATGTGGGGGGGGAACCACTGTTTCGGCGCATGGCAGAGCTCGGAAGGGAATGAGCGACGTTTGACTTTTTCAACGCAAAATTGGCTGGAATTGAGGTCGGGCGCCACGTCACGTTTGGAGAGCCCCTGATGTGCCTAAACAGTGGAAACCCCCCACAAGTGACCCCATTTTGGAAACTAGACCCCCCAAGGAACTTATCTAGATGTGTGGTGAGAACTTTGAACCCCCAAGGGCTTCACAGAAGTTTATAACGTACAGCCGTACAATTAAAAAATTGTTTTTTCCACAAAAATGATCTCTTCACCCCCAATTTTTATTTTCCCAAGGGAAACAGGACCCCAAAAGTTTGTGCAATTTGTCCTGAGTACGCTGATAGCCCATATGTGGGGGTAAACCACTATTTGGGCGCAAGGCAGAGCTCGGAAGGGAAGCAGCGCCATTTGACTTTTTTTGGGCTGGAATTGAGATCAAACGCCATGTTGCGTTTGGAGAGCCCCTGATGTGCCCAAACAGTGGAAACCCCCAATTCTAACTCCAACCCTATTTTTTTTTATTTAGAAAAAACAGAATTAGGGAATATTATTTTTTTTTAATTTATTTTGTGATTTTTTTAAATTTTTAATTTTTTTTTTTTTTTTACTTTATTATATTGTCCCATGGGGGGGACATCACTGTCTTTTGTCAGATCGCCTATCTGACACTTAGAACAGCGCTCAGCAGGCAGTGAGGAAGACGCCTCCCTGCAGGACCCCGAAGGCCCCCGCGGCCATATTGGATCCGGAGGCAGGGAGGAGGACTCTCGGAGCGACGCAGCATTCGTGTCACTCCAGGAGTCGCAGGGAAGCACGGAGGGAGTCCCCTCCCTGCGCGCTTCTCTCCTATGCCCCCGGTACACTGCAATCATGTTTGATCGCAGTGTGCCAGTGGTTAATGTGCCGGGGGCAGTCCGTGACCGCCCAATAGTGCCGGGTGTCAGCTGTGATAATCAGCAGACACCCGGCCGTGATCAGGGGATCTCCCACCACGAGCGCCGCTGATCACCTGTGATGTAATATTCCGTCCTTGGGACTTAGGTCCCAGGTCACATGGACGGAATATTACGTCCAATGTAGGAAAGGGGTTAAAGTGGATAAAGTCAACAAAATATATATTTACAGCAAGGATGGGAAGTTAGCCATAGATATACAGTGCAATACAAGGAGACCACACCAATACCTTCTAAAGACTCAGACTCATTAAAAAACACATGACTTACAGAATAATTGGAGATATTGTGAAGAATTTCCGTGATGCAGTGAATTGCACCCCATAATCTAGCTGTTCCCAGTGAGTTAGTAGACGTGCCTTGCCCTGGTCTGGTGTTTCAAATGGTGTGCCTTTTACTGCATGTAAAAACACATACATTCCCTGTTAAGGAAATAAGATAAAGATGGAACATAAAGGTAATCACGCAGTGAACAAATCAATAGAAACACTTCCATGTGTGCCATTTATCACAAGTTTAACAAATCAAAACTCTTTCTTCAGGGTAATTTGCTTGTGAAGATTTATCTAAGTACAATCATGGCCCAAACTTTTGAGGCCGACACAAATTTTGTTTTTCATGGAGTTTGCCCTCAGTCCGGCCCGCAGACTGAGAAAGTCGAGGGGCTGGAAAACAGAGGCCACAGGTTGCACCATGCCTGCCTGCTCTCTGTCTCTATCTGCGCTGACTTCATAGGTGGAGTAGGGGACTCCGGCCACTTCCTCCACCAATCAGCATGTGAAACAGCTGACGCAATTATGTCATTTCATCGCGTCCGCTATGTACTGCGAAGAGTCAGCGCACCAGAGACAGGACCAGAAGCAGAATGCCGAGGAATGGTACCGACGTGTGTATGTGATATTCTTTATTTCATGTGTATGGGATGTTTGGGTGGACATGGAGAGTCTATGGGAGTGTCATGCTGCACATGGGGAGGCTGTGTGGGGCTCATGCAGTATATATAGGTAGGCTGCAAGGGGCTCATGCAGTATACACAGCTCTGGCAAAAATTAAGAGGCCACTGCAAAATTTTCAGTTTGTCTGATTTTCCTCTTTATAGGTATATTTTTCTGTAAAATGTAAATTGCTCTTTTATTCTATAAACTACTGACATGTCTTTGAATTTCCAAGCAGAACATTTTGTATTTATTTTCAGAAAATGAGAAATGGTCAACAAAAAAAAAAAAAATAAATGCAGTGCTTGCAGACCTCAAACAATGTTAAGAAAACAAGTCCATAATCATTTAGAAACAACAATACTAATGTTTTAACTCAGGAAGAGTTCAGAAATCAATATTTTGTGGAATAACCATGCTTTTTAATCACATGCGTCTTGGCATGCTTTCCACCAGTCTTTCACACTGGTTTTGGGTGACCTTATGCCACTCCTGGTACACAAGTTTAAGCAGTTCTTCTTTGCTTGATGGCTTTGAAAAGAAAAGGGGGAGACAGGGCGCTTCCAATGCGTAGGTCTGTATGGAAAGTAGATGAGTGCACAGCAAGTGTTAGGCTCACCTGATAGGGTTGTGAGAGTCACAACACCTATAATCGCATAAAACAGCTGCAGCAGTCTGCACGAGGTCCAAGGACTTGGTACAAAGAGAAGGCTGGTAGTGCAATAAGAGACTGCGCTGCTGTGGTAGAATTCAAGGTATCTTTATTGCCAATGCATTTCCTGAGCCAGTCCCAGCTCACTTCATCAGGGCATGATGGCACTACCAGCCTTCTCTTTGTTTGATGGCTTGTGACTATCCATCTTCCTCTTGATTACATTCCAAAGGTTTTCAATGGGGTTCAGATCTGGAGATTGGGCTGGCCATGACAGGGATTTGATGTTATGGTCCTTCATCCACACATTAACCTAGCTGTGTGGAATGGCGCATTGTCCTGCTGGAAAAAACAGTCCTCAGAGTTGGGGAACATTGCCTGAGCAGAAGGAATCAACTGTTTTTCCAGGATAACCTTGTATGCCGCTTGATTCATACATCCTTCATAAAGATTAACCTGCCCAATTCCAGCCTTGCTGAAGCATCCCCAGATCATCACCGATCATCCACCAAATTCCACAGTGGGTACAAGACACTGTGGCTGCTACGCCTCTCCAGGTCTCCGTCTAACCATTAGACAACCAGGTGTTGGACAAAGCTATAAATTAGACTCATCAGAGAAGGTTACCTTACTCCAGTATTCTATGGTCCAATCCTTATAGTCTTTGGCAAACTTCAGCCTGGCTCTCCTTTGCTTCCCATTGATGAAAGGCTTTTTTCTAGCTTTACATGACTTGAGCCCTGCCTCTAGGAGCCTGTTACGAACTGTTCTTGCTGTGCACTTCACCCCAGCTGCCATTTGCCATTCCTTTTGTAGGTCACTTGATGCCATCCTGCGGTTGCTGAGTGACATTCGAATAAGATGATGGTCATCCCGGTCAGTGGAGTCGTTTTCGCCCTCTGCCGGTCTGTATCTTTGTTGTCCCTAATGTCTGCTGCTTGACCTTGTTGTAAGTCCTGCGGTTTATCTGCGGTTTTACACCTCATAATGGATGAGGTGTAAAACTGCAGCGTTTCTGCACCAAACAATTGACATGCTGCAAATTGGAAACCGCAGCAAAACCGTGCGGAAAAATCCGCAGCATGTGCACAGTGTTTTTAATTTCCATAGGAAATAAAGGTACTGTACAACGCAGCAGAATCTGCACCGTGTGCACATACCCTTAGAAATTTTAAGGATGGAGGCAACATGACGCTCACTGTATCCCTCTGCTAGTAAAGCCAGAATTGAGCCCTTCATTCCTCAATCAAGACTTTTCTTTTCAACTCCTTTGGTATGGCTAAAAGTTATTTTTTCATTCCTATTACTTTTGGGATATTACTAGCACTTGTTTTGCCATCCAGCTTGTCCTATTGAAAGAGGATTGTGAACACCACAACAGATTTTTTTTTTTATACTTTCCTTCGTTAAACAATATTTGGTTCAGGTGATCGCCTAATCAGAAGCAAATTAAGTAGAATGTGGTGTACTCTGGTTGGAATTCAACAGGGAATGGAATGGCTGTCAGACATGTAGAGAAGCTGATTTTTTTAGAAAACTGTGCAGTGGTCTCTTAATTTTTGCCAGAGCTGTATGTAAAAACATAGCCTGTATGTAAAAATGCACTCAATTGTTTAAGCTTGACAATGCTAATACATTTTCTATGCTAGGTCATTGTTGAGCGATTTATAAAACTGTCTAAAACACACAGTAAGTGTTGTGAAAGGAGAGTCACTTCTTGGCAATGAGCTGGGCACTTTACATCCATTATAATTTACAGTCAATAGCTGTATAATATGCAACTACTGAGGTGGCACATTCAGTTTGGGGTACAATTGGCAAGTATACTAATTAAAGAGTATCTGTCACTCCCTTGGACATATTAATAGGTTACATATGGATATAACAGGCTATAGAATGGCTAAAATAATCATACTTGTATGCCCATATCTGTGCTCTTGTTGTGGAGAAATCCTCTTATTCGTTTATGGTAATAAACCACTGTAAGTGGGGAGAGCACCTTAACACTGGTCACTGGAGGCAGCAGTTCCCTTAAATTGGCGGAAAACGTCAATTGTAATCCCGTGATTGCAGGGTGCGGGATTCCAGGACCACCACTACACGTCACAGGGGACAGTGATGCTGATGGGATGGGGCTGGTATGCTAATGAAGACCGGAGGCAGGGATTTCTTTCAGACACAAAATGCCCCACAGCCTTGAAGAATGCATTACCATAAACAAATAAAAGCAGATTTGTCCACAAGACAACAGATATGAGCATACAGGAATGACTATTTTAACCATTCTATGACCTGTATGACCATATTAATAGGTTACATACGTCCAAGGGGGTGACAGATTCCCCTTAAATATTTATATCCCACCAAGGACAACATCTGCAAGGAGTTTGTATGTTCTCCCTGTGTTTGCATGGATTTCCTCCGGGTTCTCCGGTTTCCTCCCACATTCCAAAGACATACTGATAGGGAATTTAGATTGTGAGCCCCATCAGGGACAGTGATGATAATGTGTGCAAACTGTAAAGCGCTGCGGAATATGTTAGCGCTATATAAAAATAAAGATTATTATTACTATCCCGAATGATCATGATGACTGCTAATTTTCATCTTGGGCTCCATGTTTTAACAGAATTCCTCAGGCTTCTTTCTGCACATGCCATGGATATTTTTTGGGAGTTTGTAATATGTCTTGTTTGTGTCTGCACACGACGCACCGAAGAACTAAGACTGAGAATCTTAAGGGAAATGGTCCAAAGAAACGTATCAAGAACTTACCAAGTTGTGAATGACATTAGTCAAAGTCCAAGCAACAGGCACACTAAAGAAGGGAATGCTGAGGAGGACGATGTGTAGCATACCGACTCCCAGGGCATATGTCAGCCACATTCCACGACTGTTCATTACCCTTGTATTTGGGTTTACCTCACTGTGTGCTACACCCACATTCATTTTTGCTCTGTTAAAAAAGGGGAGTCAAAAGAAAATTGGTAAATATTCATGATTTGTTGCATAAGCACAAACACACAATAATTGAAGATTTATATTACTCAAATTTTCAAAAAGGATTATAGAGACATTTTGACAGTTTAAGTACACCAATCTCATCAGATCTAAGGCCCATTTCATAATGCATGAAATTTGTGTTCTAAAATATGATTACAGATCACTTTTGAATTTGAATATAGAAACCATCTTGTTTAGAGATGGGTGGACAACCTGGATGTACGGGTATGCAGGTTCGGCCGAACAGTTACAAAAAGTTTGAGTTTGGGCAGCAGAACAGCACCCAGACCCGAACCCCATCCCCTTGAATGGGGCTTGAACATTTAGTGTTTGCTACGCTGTCATGTGCATGACAGCGTGGCAAACATCGCTTCTGATCGACGGTGAAATCCTCCCCGCCGGTCAGAGAGCCGCAGTTCCTACGTAGTCAAAAGACAGAATGAGCACTCAGCTATGATCAGAGGTATAAGCTATGTGCACATGTCCGGAATTCCCGTGGATTTTATGCATTTTTGCCGCAAAAACGAGGCGTAAACGCATAAAATAAGCAACCCATTGTATTCAATGGCATTCTGCACATGCTGTGCTAATGCTGCGTATTTTTCCACGGGAAAAATCGCATTGCGGAAAAATACGCAGCAGGCTCATTTGTGCGGAATCGCGGGAATTCTGCACACATAGGAATGCATTGTTCCGCTTACTTTCCGCATGTGGCTATGGCCACCATGTGTAAAGTAAGCGGAAAATGTGCGAATGCTACCCAGTGTCTGGAGGAGAGGAGACTGGAAGGTGAGAAAAACACCATTTTTTATGGTTTTTAACTTTATATCTTTTTACTACTGATGCTGCATAGGCAGTCTCAACAGTAAAAAGTTGGTCACACTAGTCAAACACTATGTTTGACAAGTGTGACCAAGCTACAGATCGTTTGGAAAATGCTAGCATTCTGCAAGCTAATTACGCTTGCAAAACGCTAGTTTATTGCGGGAATTACACATGTGGAATTCTAGCGTATTTCCCGCGGCAGGGAGTTGCGGAATTCCCGCGGAAATTTCTGCGGCAATTCCGCAATGTGTGCACATTGCCTAAAGCTTACCTCCGGTCACTGGTGTCAGCTGATGGGACTACTGATCCCATCATCCGACACTTGCTACCACCAATTAGAGCAGGAGTGGAGGCTGGGAGTATTCATTAGCCACTCCTGCGCTGTAAATAAATAATAAAAAAAAAAAAAAAAAAAAAAAAAGGCGTGTGTTCCCCTGTATTTTTGCTAACCAGCCAGGCAAAACTCACAGCTGTGGGCTGCAACCCGCAGCTGTCAGCTTCAACAAGACTAGTTATCAAGAATAGAGGGGTCCCCATGCTGTTTTTTAAGTTATTTAAAAAAACGGCGTGGGGTCCCCCCTAAGGCCTCTTTCGCCGTAATGTTGCTGTCCGTCAACATCCTCAAAGATTTCCAAACGGAGCTTGCAACGTATTTTTGGCCGGCGGATCCTCCAGACACTGATTTAACCCAAAATTCTGTCTGGGTGCCGGACAAAAAACAAAACAAAAAACAAAACATCTCTCTCTCTCTCTCCCAGCGGTTCCTTTAAATTTCCTCCGTTCACATCAGTTAACAACAGATCCGCTTGTCCGCCTTTTTGGCGGATTTTAACTGACACAAAAAACTGAAGTGTGAAAGAGGCCTAATTTTGACAACCAACCTTGCTAAAGCAGACAACTAGGGGCTGGTATTCTCAGGCTGGTAAGGGGCCACGGATATTGCCCCCCAGCCTAAAAATAGCAGCCTGCAGCTGCCCAGAAAAAACACATCTATTAGATGCACTAATTCTGGCGCTTTGCCCAGCTCTTCCCACTTGCCCTGTAGCGGTGGCAAGTGAGGTGATAGTTGGGGGGGGGGTTGATGTCACCTATGTATTGTCAGGTGACATCAAGCCCCAAGGTGTAAGGATTCCAGACTTTCATTTTTGCGTGCTCGTCCTTATCCAAGATGGAGTCTTGTATCTTGCCTGTCATGGAATTTCCTGTCTGTTCTGATTATTTAAGACCAGGCCGCGTGTTCCTCTTTGCCTGAGTATTATGTTGCTGTTGGCTCCTGAGCTCCTGCCTGTCTACTGGTGGACTTCCTGCTGCTGCTCGTTACTCGGTGTTCTGCTTCTCCATGTTATGCTGCCTACAGTCATCTGTGCGTCTCCCTGATGACAACAAATACAGGGTATTCAGTCGATACGTTTTTTTCAAAAAATAAGGGTTACCTTGACGAGGTGGAGCAGCTTGGTATACATTTTTTTTTTTGCAAAAAAACGTATCGACTAAATACCCTGTATTTGTTGTCATCTTTTTATCAGCACTTGCTGACTACTGTCATATGTCTTACTGCAAGGTATTTCTGCACATTTGTCATTCTGTACCTTCTGTTTGTGTTTCAGCTAGTGGGTGGTGTGAACAGTGTCCGACCGACTTGTTCAAGTTTGCTGAAGTGTACATTCCCTAAAGGGAAATTTGTGTGGATGAATCTCTCATCCACTTCAAAGGGAGGCTTCAGTTCTGTCAGTACCTGCCCAGCAAGAGGGCGAGGTATGGGATAAAACTCTACAAGCTGTGTGAGAGTACCTCATGGAACACTCTCAGCTTTAGAGTTTACCAAGGGAAGGACAGCAGGATCCAGCACCCAGAATGGCCACCTGCTCTGGGGGGTGAGTGGGAAAATAGTGATTTGGTCCACCCACCGCATGATAAAAGATTACCATCTGTACGTTGATGACTTTTAAACAAGCATCCCACTCTTTCAATCCCTCTCTGCCAAGAGCTACTGCAGCTTGCGGTACGGTGCGCAGAAACCAGAGGGGTCTCCCTTTGTTGCTAATTGAGCAGACTCTCCCAAAGGGTGAGAGCCGAGCCCAATGTAGCAGCAACATGGTAGTGGTCAAGTTCAAAGACAAAAAGGATGTCTTTTTCTTGACAACAATCCATGGTCCCAGCACCAAGGCCACCACCGTTCGAGGTACCCCAGCACAGGTCCACAAACCGGACTTTGCCCTAGGGTACAACAAACACATGGGGAAGTTGATCTTTCTGATCAAGTCCTCCAGCCCTATAGTGCCATGCGGAAGGCGATGGTGTGATATAAAAAACTGGATGTGCACATTGTACAAATGGCACTGTATAATGCATTTGTGCTATCACGATGTGTATACTACACCAGACACACCAACCTGACGTACAATACAGTACACCACACCACACACCAACCTGACATACACTACACCACATACACCAACCTGACGTAGTGCGTCAGGTTGGTGTGTGGTATAGTGTATGCCAGGTTGTTGTGTATAATACACCACACACACCAACCTGACGTCGTATGTCAGGTTGGTGTGTGGTGTATACTACAGGATGGTGTGTGTGTGGTGTATACTACACCAATCACACCAAACTGACGCACACACCACACACCAACCTGACATACGCGACATGGTGTCCGCTAACGATTGGAGCTAATTTTCTATTCAAAAAGTCAAATGGCGCTCCTTCCCTTCCGAGCCCTGCCGTGCGCCCAAACAGTGGTTTATGACAACATATGAAGTATGGGTGTACTCAGGAGAAATTGCCCAACAAATTTTAGGATCCAATTTATCCTGTTGCCCATGTGAAAAAGAAAAAATTGAGGCTCAAATTAATTTTTTGTGAAAAAAAAGTACTTTTTCATTTTTACGGATCAATTTGTGAAGCACCTGGGGGTTGAAAGGGCTCACTATGCATCTAGATAAGTTCCTTCGGGGGTCTAGTTTCCAAAATGGGGTCACTTGTGGGGGAGCTCCAATGTTTAGGCACACAGGGGCTCTCCAAACGCCACATGGCGTCTGCTAACGAATGGAGCCAATTTTCCATTCAAAAAGTCAAATGGCGCTCCTTCCCTTCAGAGCCCTGCCGTGCGCCCAAACAGTGGTCCCCCCCCACATATCGGGTTTCAGCGTACTCAGAACAAATTGGACAACAACAATTGGGGTCCACTTTCTCCTTTTACCCTTGGGAAAATAAAAAAAAATTGGTGCTAAAAGATCATTTTTGTGACTAAAACGTTAAATGTTCATTTTTTCCTTCCATGTTGCTTCTGCTGCTGTGAAACACCTGAAGGGTTAATAAACTTCTTAAATGTGGTTTTGATCAGCTTGAGGGGTGCAGTTTTTAGAATGGTGTCAATTTTGGGTATTTTCAGCCATATAGACCCCTCAAACTGACTTCAAATGTGAGGTGGTCCCTAAAAAAAGAGGTTTTGTAAATTTTGTTGTAAAAATGAGAAAATCACTTATAACTTGCTATAAAAAAAAAAAAAATTGATTTCAAAATTGTGCTGATGTAAAGTAGACATGTGGGAAATGTTAGTTATTAACTATTTTGTGTCATATAACTCTCTGGTTTAACAGAATAAAGATTCAAAATGTGAAAATTGCGAATTTTCACAAATAAACGGAAAAATTATCAACCTAAATTTACCACTAACATGAAGCCCAATATGTCACGATAAAACAGTAAAACAGTCTCAGAATCGCTAGGATCCGTTGACGCGTTCCTGAGTTATTACCTCATAAAGGGACACTGGTCAGAATTGCAAAAAATGGCCAGGTCATTAAGGTCAAAATAAGGTATTAAGTGCCTTGTGCATTTCCACCCATAGGATTGCTGGACTTCAACACTTTAGTGCTGTGTCTGTGCTCATTTATAATATAGCTGTACTTCTTTATTAAATGTGGTGTGCTTACTCTCATACTTACTGCTGGACTCCCACGTTCAGTGCCTTGTGCACACCCGTGTCATATTACTGTTGGACTGGTTCATATTAGCGGTCGCACCTCACTCTGAACTGAGGTGACAGCGATGAGATCTACGCTAGCACTGTGAGAAAAACTCTCACAGTGCTAGCGGGGATGTCACTAAGGTCACGGCAGTTCAGCCCGGCGGGGAACGGAGCCTCACTGACCGGAGGTAACCTCGATGACATCACCACCGGTATCAGAGGCTGAGCTTGCAGCAGTTCAGTCACCAGTCGCATCTTGGCACTGTTGAGGTAGAAAACTGTTTATTCCCCAGACATTTAATAAGGCGTGGGACAGAACGACAAACAGGTATGGTATATTGTTGATTTTTTATTTTGCTTTTATTACAGGAGAACGAGGGCTTCGCTGGAATTAGGCGTTTAAATAAAAATGGAAAACTGCGTTTTGTTTTAGTTCAAATAAATTACTTTATTCTGTTTGTGTCTTTACTTACCACACAACTATAGGATTAGCAATGGAAATGTGTCTTACAGACACCTCTCCATTACCAAGCCATGGGCTTGATGTTACCTGACAATACAAAGGTGACATTAACCCCACAAATATGAACCCCACTTACCACCACTACAGGGTAAGTGGGAAGAGCCGGGCAAGTCTAATAGGTGTGCCTTTTCTGGGCCTCTGCGGGCTGCTATTTTTAGGCTGGGGGGGCAATATCCATGGCTCCTTACCAGCTGTCTGCTTTAGCAAGGCTGGTTGCCAAAAATGGGAGGGATCCCAAGCTGGTTTTTTTTTTAAATTTAATTAAAAACAGCGAGGGGACCCCTCTATTCTTGATAACTAGCCTTGCTGAAGCTGACAGCTGCAGCTGACAGCTGCAGCCCCCAGCTGTGAGTTTTGTCTGGCTGGTTAGCAAAAATACAGTAGAACCCACGCCGTTTTTATTTATTTATTGTGCAGGAGCGGCTAATGAATACTCCCATCCGCAGCTCCTGCTCTCGCTGTTATTAGCGTCAGCAGGCGTCGGATGATGGGAGCTGTAGTCCTATCAGCTGACGCCAGTGACCAAAGGTAAACTTTATACCTCCGATGACAGCTGAGCGCTCTTGCTGTCTTTTGACAGCGTGGGAACAGCTGGCTCTCTGACTGGCGGGGAGGATTTCTCCGCAGTTCAGAAGCGATGTTTGCAACGCTGTCATGTGCATGACAGTGCGACAAAAATCCGGTGTTTGCGCAGCCGAACCGGAACAGTTACACGGACTTCCTGATGAAGTCCATGCCCGAACAGTAGGTGTTCGGTATGGACGCCGAACTTTACTGTTCGGCTTCGCCCATCTCTAATCTTCTTCTCTTTAGAAGGCCAGGTTCAGACGTGCATTTTTCATAGTCCATATACAGACTGCAATGCTGGAGACCCCCCGGGAGAAGCTAGAGATCCTGCTCAGGATCTGGGGAGGAGGCAGTAAAGCAGAGTTTCTTTTCTTTACTGCGTCTGGGGCCAGGAGTTTTCTGAAAATGGAAAACCCATCTAAAGCATGTACCCAGACATCTATGGCATGTCTGTCCCAATTTACTTTTAGGAGTTAAAAAATAACTATGTGTGCTCGCTTGTCTAGTTTAGTGAATTCCTGTAGAATCTCATGAGACCAGGGCATCCCACAGCTGCGTTCCCATTGAAGTAGATTGGGCCCTGTTCTTGAAACTACTGTAGGCCTCAGAGGCGAGGTCAACATCTATTAGACATTTATGGCATATTCTGTAGATTGAGATATATCTATAGTTAGAATGAGAATGTTAAGACTTGAAGAATAACCGTTACTTTTATAAGTCAGCAGTGCGAGCCTAGATCGTAAACATTGCAATTCTAGTTACTTATGCAATCTGATCAATGAAGCTGCTTCTAATCAGATGGGACTTTACCCTTCTGTTGCCTCATGCAAGAACTAAAGGTGAATTGAGAATAGGTGAGAAACCTTGAACAGTGTTCAAAAGAATGCTCATTGCCAATTATTAGCATGTGTAAACATGACAGCAATCACTTGACAACAGCTTGTTCATTGGGCGATTGGCTCATTTATTCAGGCATCAAAAGAAAAAAATAAACACCATTATCGGCAGCTCATCACCCCATGTACCCAGGGCACGTTCTGCTGCTAAGGGCCCCGTCACACATAGCGACACACCAGCAATCCCGACAACGATATGACCTTGTCAGGATCGCTGGTGTGTCGCTATATGATCGCTGGTGAGCTGCCAAACAGGCAGCTTCACCAGCGATCAGCACCAGCGACACGCGGGTAACAAGCGACGCATGTCGCTTAGTTACCCGCTGTGTATGTTAAAAACCAGCGCGCTGGTGCAGGGAGCTGGTAACCAAGGGAAACATTGGGTTTCTAAGCGCCAGCTCCCTGCACCAGCGCGCTGGTTTCTAAGCGCCGCACGGCGCTTAGAAACCCGATGTTTATCTTGGTTACCAGGCTCCAGCTCGATGGTCTCCCGCTTGTCACACGCAGCGATGTGTGCTGGCCAGCGGGAGACCAACAATCAAAAAAATGTCCAGGCCATCCGAGCACAATCAGTGATACCCGGCCGCTGATAAGTGTCACACACAGCGATCTTGCTGGGGAGATCGCTGTTGCGTCACAAAACTTGTGTCTCAGCAGCGATCTCGCTAGTGAGATCGCTATGTGTGACGGGGGCTTAACACAATGTTGTGCAAACAATGGTTCTATTCCCATCAGTACTTGTCAGCTTGTAATTGCGTGCAGCTCGACATGTACATAGTCTATCAGCACTACTGAAAAGGAACGCTCTCAAGTATATATCCACAGGACAGGGGAGAAATCTCCAATCTCATATCGATATCACTATTTTTCCAAAAGTTGTGAAGTTTTATTTTTGGAGCCACGGATGCTGGATTACCTGTCATTCCTTACAGTCTATGTTCACCTACGATCTGGTCTGGAGATCATCTGTGCACCTCACCTACTATACTGGCGAGTTCACAAAAGTTTTCCCTTTTTTACTTATTCCATGACAAGATTAACATCCTCAAACTGGTGAAAGGTTTTCTTTAGGCTATGTGCACACGTTGCGGATTTTCATGCGGATCCGCAGCGTTTTTGAATTGCATGAAATCCGCAGTGTAGGGCACATCTAATGTTAGTCAATGGGAAAAGAATTACTGTGCCGCAGCATGTCAATTCTTTTTGCGGATCCGCAGCAGCGTTTTCCAGTCTGGCACATAAAAATCTCTCTCACAAGGGACAAAGTTCAACCGAATCCATTCCCAGTAACACCAACCAAATTCGCACAGCAAAAAAAGGCATTAAAATCCGCATCAATTCTGCATGAAAACTGCGGACGTTTTTCCCTGCATTTTCTGCCAAGAGATGCGGATTCTCTGCAGAAAATTCTGCAGGCTAAGCTGCAACGTGTGCAAATACCCTTAACGCCTTAGCGACAGAGCCAGTTTGCAGCTTAATGACGGCGCCAAATTTTACAATTCTGACCACTGTCCCTTTATGAGGTTATAACTCTGGAACGCTTTAATGGATATTCTTATGATCACACCCCTTCTTTGTTCATGTGGATGATGCCTCTCTACATTATCCACAGTCTCCCTGGCATTACGCTCCTGCGCAGGCATACTTCTCTGCCATGACTACGGTAGAGTAAAATACATCAGGGCTCTCTGAACTTTCCAGGCGCCTGCGCACTGCAGTAGTTTGCTCTGCTAACCAGGGCTGTGGAGTCGGAGTCGTGGAATCTGAGCTCATTTTGGTCCGACTCCTAAAATATATAATAAATTGGGTACAGTAGTTCAATGCAGAATGTGCGGAATATTTTTTCATAGGAATTTGGGAAAGTTATGAAATGTCCTATAAATGGCTGTTCTATTCCTGATCTAAGGCTACATTCACACACAGCGTTTTTGCTGCGTTTCTTGAGGATATGTTTTTCAGCTGCAAAAGCAGATGAGATTTTTAAAAAACCGCATCACCTGAAAGGTTTTTGAGCTCATAGACAATGTTTTCAATAGAGCAGATTTCTAATCTGCGTTTGCTATCTATATATCCATTTATCCATATCTGTATCCATATCATATCTGTACCAAAAAGAATGCATGTCAGATAGCACACAGACTAACACTCCTTTTTTTTTTTTAGCACCAGTCAGGGACACCTCATAGCTGCCCAAAAGGACGCCCAGGACAGGCATTGCTCGTCTTCAGTAACATATCAACATCAATTGATAGTTGGAATAAATAGACTGCATTCACCACATCTTAAGGTGCAGTGTTATGAATGGGTCACCGAGGAGAAAAAAAAAGCAAAACAAGCTAAGTCACAGAAAACCAGAGAGGTTGGTAACTATGCAGATTGCAGATTCCTGATCCTACCACACAACTAGCAGTAGCCGTGGAGCGTGCCTACGATGTTTCTAGATGCCTCGTCACGGCCGGAGGACTAAATAAGCCTAAAGCATGAAAAGGGGAAAACTAACTTCCCCAGAGCAGACCCCAAAGGAATAGACAGCCCCCACACATGTATTGACGGTGAAACAAGATGAAAACACAAACACAGGCAGGAAAATAGGCTGAGCAAATGATGGGGCCCAAACTAACTAGAGAGGAGAGGAAAGGAAAGACACTCTCTGCAATCTGCCCAAAACCCTACAAAATAATGTCCAACACTTCTGATAGCAAAATTAACCCTGAAGTCACGAGACTTCTCCCACTATATCAGCACTCTGAAATATTCTGAGACAGAGCAAAAAGAGACCGAACTAGTAAGGGACAAAAAGCCAATTGGCAAAATACTGATAAATAAGAGTGGAAATTCAGCACAGCCCCCAGCCGGGGCTGGCTGACCACACAAAAAACTGAATAGACCAACAAAATCAAGTGTGAACATTAGCAGAAAAACTTAGCTTTAGATGACTGGAACAGAGCTGAAAACCAAGAGCTGACAAGCCAGAAGGAATCACCAGCAACTGAATAGGGCGTTGGCTGTCTTAAATCCAATCTGAGAATCCTGAGGTCCAATCGTCATCCTCATTCTCAGGTGGCAGATCTCCACCGATCAAGCCAGCCCCATCACCTCCCGTCACCACCAGAGGGAGTCTGGAAGGGGACCTCACAACTGGTGAACCAGAGAATGAACTCGCAACACAGAGATGCCTGAGTAGACTGCACAAGCCACTGAGAGCTGTGGAGCTCACTGCCTGTCTCCATCGCTACAGGCAATAACAGTCACTGGGAGCAGCGACAGAGGCTCAGTGCTGGACCAGGGGAGAGGGAATAAAGCACAGATATTATACGATAAACTACAGCAGGTGCCCGGGGGGGGGGGGGGGGGGTCTGAAACCGGAATATAAAAAAAACAAAAAACATTTCATTAGACGTGAATAGCAAAGAAAAAGAAAGGCAACATTGCTGGACTAGGAAGTAAAAAAAAGGTTAGACGTGTCAAAGATAGCACAACATTTACATATAACATATATATATTGCTTTGGAAAGAAAACAGACACTGACACATCTGTGAGAAGCGTCCGTCTGTGGGATGAGTCCAGTAGACATAGCAAGAGCGTCCATGATGTGCAGGATCCCATCACCACACAGCCGGGTCCATGTTGTCAGGACCGTACATGGTGTGCAGAATCCCATCACCTCACAGCCAGGTCAGAGCTACAGCAGGAGCGTCCATAGTGTGCAGGATCCCATCTCCTCACAGCTAGATCAGCACCACAGCAGCAGCGCCACAGCAAGAGCGTCCATGGTGTGAAGGATCCCATCAACTCACAGCTGGGTCAGTGCCACAGCAGGAACATCCGTGGAGTGTAGGATCCCTTCACCTCACAGCCGGTCAGCTCCACAGCAGCAGCATCCGCAGAGTGCAGGATCCCATCATCTCACAGCAGGGTCAGCACCACAGCAGCAGCGTCCACAGTGTGCAGGAACCCATCACCTCACAGCAGGGTCAGCGCCACAGCAGCAGCATCCACAGGGAGCAGGATCCCATCACCTCACAGCCAGTCAGCGCCACAGCAGCAGCGTCCACAGTGTGCAGGAACCCATCACCTCACAGCAGGGTCAGCGCTAGAGCAGCAGCATCCACAGGGAGCAGGATCCCATCACCTCACAGCCGGTCAGCGCCACAGCAGCAGCATCCACAGAGTGTAGGATCCCTTCACCTCACAGCCGGTCAGCTCCACAGCAGCAGCATCCACAGAGTGCAGGATCCCATCACCTCACAGCACGGTCAGCGCCACAGCAGCAGCATCCACAGGGAGCAGGATCCCATCACCTCACAGCCGGTCAGCGCCACAGCAGCAGCATCCACAGAGTGCAGGACCCCATCACCTCACCGCCGGTCAGCTCCACAGCAGCAGCATCCACAGAGTGTAGGATCCCTTCACCTCACAGCCGGTCAGCGATACAGCAGCAGCATCCACAGAGTGCAGGATCCCATGACCTCACAGCAGGGTCAACGCCGCAGCATCCGCAGAGTGCAGGATCCCATGACCTCACAGCAGGGTCAACGCCGCAGCATCCGCAGAGTGCAGGATCCCATGACCTCACAGCAGGGTCAGCGCCACAGCAGCAGCGTCCATAGTGTGCAGGACCCCATCACCTCACAGCCGGTCAGCGATACAGCATCCACAGAGTGCAGGATCCCATGACCTCACAGCAGGGTCAGCGCCGCAGCATCCGCAGTGTGCAGGACCCCATCACCTCACAGCAGGGTCAGCGCCACAGCAGCAGCATCCACAGAGTGCAGGACCCCATCACCTCACCGCCGGTCAGCGCCACAGCAGCAGCATCCACAGGGTGCAGGACCCCATCACCTCACCGCCGGTCAGCGCCACAGCAGCAGCATCCACAGGGTGCAGGACCCCATCACCTCACCGCCGGTCAGCGCCACAGCAGCAGCATCCACAGAGTGCAGGACCCCATCACCTCACCGCCGGTCAGCGCCACAGCAGCAGCATCCACAGGGTGCAGGACCCCATCACCTCACCGCCGGTCAGCGCCACAGCAGCAGCATCCACAGGGTGCAGGACCCCATCACCTCACCGCCGGTCAGCGCCACAGCAGCAGCATCCACAGGGTGCAGGACCCCATCACCTCACCGCCGGTCAGCGCCACAGCAGCAGCATCCACAGAGTGCAGGACCCCATCACCTCACCGCCGGTCAGCGCCACAGCAGCAGCATCCACAGGGAGCAGGACCCCATCACCTCACAGCCGGTCAGCGCCACAGCAGCAGCATCCACAGGGTGCAGGACCCCATCACCTCACCGCCGGTCAGCGCCACAGCAGCAGCATCCACAGGGTGCAGGACCCCATCACCTCACCGCCGGTCAGCGCCACAGCAGCAGCATCCACAGAGTGCAGGACCCCATCACCTCACCGCCGGTCAGCGCCACAGCAGCAGCATCCACAGGGTGCAGGACCCCATCACCTCACCGCCGGTCAGCGCCACAGCAGCAGCATCCACAGGGTGCAGGACCCCATCACCTCACCGCCGGTCAGCGCCACAGCAGCAGCATCCACAGGGAGCAGGATCCCATCACCTCACAGCCGGTCAGCGCCACAGCAGCAGC
Source organism: Dendrobates tinctorius (assembly GCF_039654945.1). Taxonomy (NCBI): domain Eukaryota; kingdom Metazoa; phylum Chordata; class Amphibia; order Anura; family Dendrobatidae; genus Dendrobates; species Dendrobates tinctorius. The sequence continues at coordinate 723,428 of NW_027361871.1, forward strand.
ATCCACAGAGTGCAGGACCCCATCACCTCACCGCCGGTCAGCGCCACAGCAGCAGCATCCACAGGGTGCAGGACCCCATCACCTCACCGCCGGTCAGCGCCACAGCAGCAGCATCCACAGGGTGCAGGACCCCATCACCTCACCGCCGGTCAGCGCCACAGCAGCAGCATCCACAGGGTGCAGGACCCCATCACCTCACCGCCGGTCAGCGCCACAGCAGCAGCATCCACAGAGTGCAGGACCCCATCACCTCCCCGCCGGTCAGCGCCACAGCAGCAGCATCCACAGGGAGCAGGATCCCATCACCTCACAGCCGGTCAGCGCCACAGCAGCAGCATCCACAGGGTGCAGGACCCCATCACCTCACCGCCGGTCAGCGCCACAGCAGCAGCATCCACAGGGTGCAGGACCCCATCACCTCACCGCCGGTCAGCGCCACAGCAGCAGCATCCACAGGGTGCAGGACCCCATCACCTCACCGCCGGTCAGCGCCACAGCAGCAGCATCCACAGAGTGCAGGACCCCATCACCTCCCCGCCGGTCAGCGCCACAGCAGCAGCATCCACAGGGAGCAGGATCCCATCACCTCACCGCCGGTCAGCGCCACAGCAGCAGCATCCACAGGGTGCAGGACCCCATCACCTCACCGCCGGTCAGCGCCACAGCAGCAGCATCCACAGGGAGCAGGACCCCATCACCTCACCGCCGGTCAGCGCCACAGCACTGCACTATAGAGATGACCTTAGTGACAGTGTAGCCGGTGACGAGACACATCCAGAGGCGGCTCTGCAGGGAACGTTGTGGCTGCTGCCAGCATTAGGGGGGAGCCCGGTGTCCTGTGACCAGGAGCGGTCTCCACTCTGCACAACAGAAACTTCCCCGGGACGTGACTGTGACATGCTGGAATACACGAGGCCACGACACGCACCAGCTGTCTGCACCAGTTGATTACGCAGTGACTGCAATGCTCCTGTCCCCGCGGAATTTAACCCCTCCACTCCCACAGCAGTCAGCCACGGAGCTTTGGCCATTTTGGGATCTGGGCGACGCACGTTACCTATGTCCTTACCGAGTGTGATCTGCACCGTCAGGTGGGGCACCGGTGACCGGCTCGTCTGGTGATCAGCACCGGTTTCTGACGAAGCTTGTATCGGAATATTCCTCACAGAGGTTCTAAAACATTGGCCACTATTCCCGTGGAACACAGAGAACGGAAGAATCGACGCGACTGATTGACGTAGGGTTCAGCCACTGAGGCTGCGGGGACGTCCTAGTGACGTCATAGGGGCGGGTCTTCCGCTCTCGTGTTACAGATACAGACCTCAGTGGATAGATGGGGAAGTTGCGTTATTTGGCGAGGACAGTACAACAGGTACATGTGACGTGGGCTGCTGCTAACAGCTGTGCACCCTGAGCGTTATGTGAGAGGCAGGAGGTGCACTAGATGATTACTTACCAGTGCTGTCAATGGGAGCTGCCCACAACTGCGTCTGTGCTGTATATGACTGTACCCATGGACCCCCTCATGCCCGCCCCGGTGCGCGTGGGCCCCCTCGTGCCCATCCAGGTGCGCGTGGGCCCCCTCGTGCCCGCCCCGGTGCGCGTGGGCCCCCGCGTGGGCCCCCTCGTGCCCGCCCCGGTGCGCGTGGGCCCCCTCGTGCCCGCCCCGGTGCGCGTGGGCCCCCTCGTGCCCGCCCCGGTGCGCGTGGGCCCCCTCGTGCCCGTCCCGGTGCGCGTGGGCCCCCTCGTGCCCGTCCCGATGCGCGTGGGCCCCCTCGTGCCCGCCCCGGTGCGCGTGGGCCCCCTAATGCCCGCCCCGGTGCGCGTGGGCCCCCTAATGCCCGCCCCAGTGCGCGTGGGCCGCCCCATGCCCATCCTGGTGTCCTACTTACCTTCCCTGCACTCCCTCGCAGCGTCTTGCTCTGATGCCAGCTGCTGATCTGCCTTTGATGACAGGAACGTCATGCGCAGCTTACAAGCAGAGGACAGCTACATGAATACTAACTTCTCCCAAGCTGGAAAAGTGAAAATAAGGTTTTATCTTTCTTAGGTGAAAAATCTCTGGGCAGATATATTGTGTAAAAAATAATTTTTTTTTTCCCATCCCGATTGTATAATTTTATCTGTTAAAGTAAGAATAACAACTAAACAGCTCAAAATGTACAAAAATACATTTGACATCTCAAAAAAAAATCAGTGACTAAAATAGCCTCCGTCCATTCAAGAACAGGCAAGCTCCATCCATGGAGTCTGTCTGCTTCTTAGTCAGTTGACAATAAACCTTTTGGCCAGCACCAGCCACTGTTCAGAAAGGTGAATGGTTTCCTTCGCCGTAAATCTGCAGTGTAGTAAATAGCCCACAAGCGAGCTCGTCACTCCTCGTGATTCACTTGAGCATCAGTGCGCTTGAGATGCTCATTACTCAGCGAGTATTTTTGAATGCACAAGCTCGAGGCCCCGCGTGTTTTGGTGCTTGTTAGACAGCCAATAAACATGCATGGATTGCCTGCTCGGGAATTTATCTGCAGGTGTATTGATGATTTTGACTACATGGGTGTTTTCCAGAAACAAGCAATAGCGGATGTTGCTGAGTGATAATTGCAAACTACAGTGGTAATGACCAGTACGCTGTAGTGACCAGTATATTGTGTCCAGATCATGCTTCTGGAGACATGCTCCCATAATTTAGGTGGACTCTCATCGCTACAGAAATGCCAAACATGTGGAACCTAACTGCGGTTTAGGCACACTTTGAGGTTCAGAAAAGGGGGGTGGGGCAGTTGGATTTCTTTTTGGTCGGGCGAGGAGCCATTTTTCTTTTCCAGAGCTTTTATACTACCAATAACATGGAAGTCTTCTATATTTCCATTGACAGATGATGGACCTGAGTGGGAACTTTTTTTTTTGTGGCTTGTTTTGAAGCTTTTATTGGGAACATTTTACATAACGTTTGGGATCACATCCAGCGCTCTACGCTGAGCACTTACTTTGGGGTTTCCATCTAAATCTCCGAGTTATGGGATTCAGATGAAACCCCCGAGGGATCCATTCACTATAATGGGGCAGCAGAGTAAGGCTATGTGCACACGTAATGGAACTCTCGCGGAAATTACCGCGAGAATTCCGGAATTCCATTCCGCAGGAAAATCGCATTTTAAATTCCCGCGATTTTCCCACGGAAAAACTAGCATTTTGCAAGCGTAATTAGCTTGCAAAATGCTAGCTTTCTCCAAGCGATCTGTAGCATCGCTTGGAGAACTGATTGACAGGTTGGTCACACTCGTCAAACACAGTGTTTGACGAGTGTGACCAACTTTTTACTACTGAGGCCGCCTATGCGGCATCAGTAGTAAAAGATAGAATGTAAAAAAAAAAAAATAAAAAATACTGTTATTCTTACCTTCAGACGTCTCGCGCAGCCGTTCCCAGTAATCCTTTGCGAAAATGCCCGTGATGACGTCCGTTCTGGCGGGATCGCGACGTCTCGTGGTAATTCGCGATGACCGCGAGACTTCGCGATCCCGCAAGAACGGAAGCCATCGCGGGAATTTTCGCAAAGGATTACTGGGAACGAGAGCGTGGAGAGAGGCGGGAAGGCTGCACGGGACGCCGGAAGGTAAGAATAACAAAATTTTTAAATTCTATTTTTTACAGGGATATGGTACCCAAAGCCCGGAGGACAGTCTCCTCTCCTCCGGGCCGTGGGTACCATCCGCAATTGTTCTGCTTACTTTCCGCATGTTGTGCACAGCCACATGCGGGAAGTAAGCGGAACAATACATTCCTATGGGTGCGGGATCACCGCGATTCCGCAAAATAATGAGCATGCTGCGTTTTTTACCGTGAAGCGATTCTGCCGCGGTAAAAACCGCAGCATTAGCACAGCATTGCAGAATCCCATAGGAATGCATGGGATGCTTATTTTTCGCGTTTTCGCTGCAAAATCGCGCGGTTAAAACCGCCGCGGAAACGCGAAAAAAACGCCACGTGTGAACTCAGCCTAACTCTGCACTCCGTCTAGCCTCTGTTCAGAAGTGCACAAAACTGTGTTAGATCACAATTTTATATTTGACTAAAAGACTGACACCGCCGGATCACAGGTCAGAAGGCATCCACAGTGCCTCCATCTGCCTCATTTTAGGGAATCTTCCTCCAGAGGTTTCATATGAATAATGTATTTCAGAAATTTACATGGAAACCCCAGTGTAAGGACTCACCGTAGAGTGCAGGATAAATGAGCTGCAAAACGAAAAAATCAACAGCAGGTGAAGAATTGGTTTTATTTGTTTTTGTAGCGTTCCGCATACAGTATAAGTGATTAGATGACTTAATTATTTGTGTTGTGATTACAGCAATACCAGATTTATATCGGATTTTTATGTTTGACTGCTGTCACATACTAAACAACGCTTTTTTTGCAAAAACTATTTTTTGCGTTGATATTTTGAGAGCTATAATTTTTCGATGTTTCGTCTGACAGTCGTGTGAGGGCTTGGTTTTGCAGGACAAGTTATCGTTTTTATTGGTACCATTTTCGGTCACATAACAGTTTTTGATTGTTTTGTATTCCGATGAATGAACAGCTGTTCAGGAATTGTTTTTTGTATTTTTTTTATGCCGTTCCACATGTGGTAAAAGTGAAGGCAGCTTTATTCTATAGCTCAGTATAATTACAGCGATGCCATATTCATATAGTTTTTTAATCTTTTGGTTCCTTTACATAATAAAAACTATTACCGTATGTAGAAAAAAACATTATTTTCTGAGAGCTATAGCTTGTTTATTTTTCCACTGATTGAGCTATATGGTGGTTTGTTTTTTGCGGGACAAGGTGACTTTTTTCACAGATATCATTTTTCGTTACATTTGTCTTTTTGAGGGTTTTATTCCACTTTTTGTTTGGCGGTATGATGAAAAATCATCGTTTTGGCTGTTTTTTTATTTTTATTTTTTACTGTGTTCACTTAAAGGGAACCTGTCACTCCCTCCAGGCGTTTTTAAGTAAAAGAGCCACCTTGTGCAGCACTAATGCGGCATTCTGTCACGGTGGCTCTTTTATTTAGCGTCCCTTCCACCGCCGAAATAAGCGTTTTTAAAATTGGTCAGACATACCTGATATTAGACAGGGGGGCAGGTCTTTCCCCCTCTGACAGATGCCTCACATACGTCAGTCATGTCCTGCTTTTGAATTTGGGGCCGCCTCCTCAGCTTAATTTCTTTTCCTCGCTGTAATATTCTGACGTCACCACAAGTCTTGCTGTACCACTGCTCTGCTGAGCTCCGCCCCTACTGGTCACATGGTGCTGACGTCATCACAGGTCCTGCTGCACCACTGCTCTGCTGAGCTCCGCCCCTACTGGTTACATGGTGCTGACGTCATCACAGGTCCTGCTGCACCACTGCTTTCGTGAGCTCCGCCCCTACTGGTCACATGGTGCTGACGTCATCACAGGTCCTGCTGCACCACTGCTCTCGTGAGCTCCGCCCCTACTGGTCACATGGTGCTGACGTGATCACAGGTCCTGCTGCACCACTGCTTTCGTGAGCTCTGCCCCTACTGGTCACATGGTGCTGACGTCATCACAGGTCCTGCTGCAACACTGCTCTGCTGAGCTCCGCCCCTACTGGTTACATGGTGCTGACATCATCACAGGTCCTGCTGCACCACTGCTTTCGTGAGCTCTGCCCCTACTGGTCACATGGTGCTGACGTCATCACAGGTCCTGCTGCACCACTGCTCTGCTGAGCTCCGCCCCTACTGGTTACATGGTGCAGACATCATCACAGGTCCTGCTGCACCACTGCTCTGCTGAGCTCTGCCCCTCTGCTCTGCTGAGCTCTGCCCCTACTGGTCACATGGTGCTGACGTCATCACAGGTCCTACTGCACCACTGCTCTGCTGAGCTCCGTCCCTACTGGTTACATGGTGCTGACGTCATCACAGGTCCGGTTGCACCACTGCTCTGCTGAGCTCCGCCCCTACTGGTCACATGGTGCTGACGTCATCACAGGCCCTGCTGCACCACTGCTCTGCTGAGCTCCGTCCCTACTGGTTACATGGTGCAGACATCATCACAGGTCCTGCTGCACCACTGCTCTGCTGAGCTCCGTCCCTACTGGTCACATGGTGCTGACGTCATCACAGGTCCTGCTGCACCACTGAAAGAATATTACAGCGCAGGCGCGAGAAAAAGAAATGAACGCTGAGGAGGCGGCGCCAAATTCAAAAGCTGGACATGACTGACGTATGTGAGGCGTCTGTCAGATGGGCAAAGCCCTGCCCCCCTGTCAAATATCAGCTATGTCTGACCAGTTTTAAAAACGCTTATTTCGGCGGTGGAAGGGACGCTAAATAAAAGAGCCACCTTGACAGAATGCCGCATTAGTGCTGCACAAGGTGGCTCTTTTACTTAAAACCGCCTGGAGGGGTGACAGGTTCCCTTTAATTATTTATTGTTCAGGAGTTCACCTCTCTCTTGCCTCCTGGTTTTCTGCTTACCAGGAAACAGGGCACTCTTCATGATCAATTGTTTGGACCAGTAGCCTTACCGGTGATCATACTCTGATGCTGCAAGCATAGATTCAAAAGCTGGTTGGATCCAGTGATCTGCCCAGCTTCAGTATTGCTTATTAGCTCTCTAGCAGAGAGCTTGTAAGCACTGCACTGATTGTGCTAAATGTTACTAACCTTAGACAGTAGGAGTGACAGTAGCCTAGGCAACAAGTAGTAATTACCATTTAAAATATGTCTGGTTTTGAGAACAGGTAAGACTTCTCATAACATGTAAATTTCAAAATTGCAGTTTTTTAAGTCTTTAATCTGCTATGTTATTTTTCAGTGTATATTTGGTTAACTGTATGTTTTTTGCTTTTTAGTTCTTTTGCGCAATATGCACCAGTTGTCTTCATCCACAGTCTGTCTGCTATCTAGCTCCCAAGTGATAACTGCAGTAGTCAGTGTCGTAAAAGAACTTGTAGAGAATTCATTAGATGCACTTGCTACAAATGTTGAGGTGAAACTGGTATGTTGTTTTCTTTTTGTTTTGTACTTGCATGAAAAGAGTTAATATTCTGATGTTTATACCTTCACACTGAAGAAATCTACAGTATCTCATAATGGCCACCCTATGTGCCAGACCATTGCCCTTTATCTTTACTTGGGTCCATTAGTGGGAATCTGTCAACATGCTTTCGCACCCCAAACTGTTTATATGTGCATGTAGCACTTTCAAAAACAAGTCCAGCAATACCTTTACATGGCCAGTCTGCTCCTCCCTTACTGATAAACCAGCATTTGTATTGATATGCAAATTAGGCTGAAGCCTTTGTCACTCCAGCTCTACTACAGGAGGAGGGAGTGCTGGGTGTGGAATAGAGGTGGACCGAGGGAGGCTTCAGACCTACAGCCTCATTTGCATATCAATTCATTTCTCTGGAATGGACTGGCCATGTAAAGGGACTGCTGGACTTACCTTTGAAAGAGCTATATGTGAATATAAATAGTTTGCTGGTGATATCCTGCTGACAAATTCCTGTTATGAATGAGTCACCGTAGGAGGCAAAAACAAAAATACTAGCTAAGTCCAGAAAACCAGAGAAGTTGGCAGCTATCGGATTGCAGACCCCTGAACCTAACAACAACAACTAGCAGTAGCCGTGGGGGGTTCCTACGGTGCCCTAGACCCCTCGATCACAGCCGGAGAACTACATAGCCTAAAGACAGAAAGGGAAATCAAATCTGCCCCAGAGCAGACCCCAAAGCAATAGGCAGCCCCCAACATATAATGACGGTGAAGCAAGATGAATAAACACTCACACAGATAGAAAGATAGGCTGAGCAAATGATGGGGCCCAAGCTAACTAAATAGGACAGAATAGAAAAGCTGCTGTCTGCAATCCGCCAAAACCCTCTCAAAAACAAGAGCCAACAGACTGATAGGGAAAAAAGCCCTGAAGACGCTAGGCTTCAAAAAGACTATATCAGTACTCAGGTATTATCTGAAGACAGAGCAAAAAGGAATTCAGCTCACCTAGCAGGGAAAGGCAGAAATCCAGAAAAACAAGGCAAAACAAAACCAAAACACAAATGCAAAAGGTAGAGCAGAAAACTTAGCTTTTGAGGAGCAGGAATCAGACTGGTCTCCAAGAATCCCTCAGAGTAATCACCTGCAAGGCAGAAGGGCGTCTGCTGCCTTATATCCAGTCAGCAATCCCAGTCACCCAGTCATCATCATTCTGCTCAGGTGCTTTGTAATCAGCCTCACTACCTTCCTTCACCAGAAGAGGGAGTTCATCAGACCTCAATGGTGAAGGGGAAAATGAACTCCCAACAGTACCTCCCCCTTGAGGAGGGGTCACCGAACCCTCATCCACGCCACCAGGGCGATCAGGGTGAGCCTGATGAAAGGCACGCACCAATCTTTTGGCATGAATATCAGAGGCAGAGACCCAGGAATTATCCTCCTGACCATAACCCTTCCACTTAACCAAATACTGGAGTCTCCGTCTAGCCAGATGGGAATCCAGTATCTTCTCTACCTCATATTCCATGTTACCTTCAATTAATACAGGGTCCGGAGGTGCCACCCCAGGAACAACTGGTTCAACAAACCTCTTCAACAAGGACTCATGAAACACATTATGAATTTTAAATGTGACAGGAAGAGCCAAACGAAAAGAGACCGGATTAATAATCTCCAAAATCTTGTAAGGTCCAATAAATCTAGGCTTAAACTTAGGAGAAGTCACCTTCATAGCGATATTTTTTGATGATAACCAAACCATATCACCAACCTTAAACTGGGGACCAATGGTCCTATGTCGGTTGGAAAACCGCTGGGCCTTTTCCTGGGAGAGAGATAACTTATCCACCACTTGGGCCCAGATCTGGTTCATTCTCTCCACCACAGTGTCAACACCTGGGCAGGCAGAAGGCTCCACCTGCCCTGAAGAAAATCGAGGATGAAACTCAAAGTTACAAAAAAAAGGTGACATCAAAGTGGCAGAACTAGCTCTATTATTTAAAGCAAATTTGGCCAAGGGCAAAAATGAAACCCAATTATCCTGATCAGCGGAAATAAAACATCTCAAATATGACTCCAAGGTCTGGTTTGTTCTCTCCGTCTGCCCATTGGTCTGAGGGTGAAAAGCAGAGGAGAAGGACAACTGAATTCCCAGCTTGGAACAGAAAGTCCTCCAAAATCTAGACACAAACTGAACTCCTCTGTCAGATACAATGGTCTCAGGAATCCCGTGCAAGCGAACCACCTGTTGCAAAAACAGGGGCACCAACTCAGAGGAAGATGGCAACTTAGGGAGTGGTACAAGATGAACCATCTTAGAGAACCTATCACAAATCACCCAAATAACAGTCATTCTCTGAGAGACAGGCATATCAGAGATGAAATCCATTGAAATATGGGTCCATGGCCTCCTGGGGACCGGCAAAGGCATCAACAACCCACTAGAGCGAAAACAAGGTTTAGACCGGGAGCAAGTCCCACAGGACTGCACAAAATTCCTGACATCACGAGACAAGGCGGGCCACCAAAAAGACCGACTCACCAGATCTCTAGTACCAAAAATACCTGGATGACCAGCCAATGCAGAGCAATGAACTTCAGACATCACTCTCTTCTTCCACTGGTCAGGAACATACAACTTTCCACTGGGACAAAGCTCAGGTTTGTCCTCCTGGAACTCTTCCAGAGCACGTCTCAAATCGGGCGAGATGGCAGAAACAACTACCCCTTCGCCTAAGATAGTAGCAGGCTTGGTCACCACAGGAGAATCAGCAAAGAAGCTCCTAGAGAGGGCGTCTGCCTTGACATTCTTAGTGCCAGGAAGAAAAGAGACCACAAAATCAAAACGTGTAAAAAACAAGGCCCACCTAGCCTGTCTAGGGTTCAAGCGTTTGGCCGACTCCAGGTAAATCAAATTCTTGTGGTCAGTGAGGACCACGACTTGGTGTTTAGCTCCCTCCAACCAATGTCTCCACTCCTCAAATTCCCATTTCATGGCTAACAGTTCCCGATTCCTCACATCATAGTTACGTTCAGATGGAGAGAACTTTCGGGAAAAAAGCACAGGGATTCATTTTAGATGTTACAGGATCCTTTTGGGACAAAACAGCTCCTGCACCAATCTCAGAAGCGTCCACCTCTACCTGGAACGGGAGTGAGACATCAGGTTGCCGCAAAACCGGGGCACAAGTGAATCTTCGCTTCAGCTCCTGAAAGGAAGAAACAGCCTCCGGAGACCAATTCAACACATCAGCACCCTTTTTAGTCAGATCAGTCAATGGCTTGGCAATACTAGAAAATTTTGCTATAAATTTCCGATAAAAATTAGCAAAACCCAAAAACTTCTGGAGGGCCTTCAAAGAAGTGGGCTGAACCCAATCATAAATGGCCTGTACCTTGGCCGGGTCCATTTCAGTAGTTGACGGAGACAAAATAAATCCCAAAAATGAAATCCTCTGTACCCCAAAAAGGCATTTTGATCCTTTGACATACAGGGAATTCTCCCTCAAGATCCGGAACACAGTCCGAACATGTTCCACATGAGAATCCCAGTCCTTGGAGAAAATCAAAATATCATCCAGATAGATAATCAAAAATTTATCCACAAAGTCTCGGAAAATGTCGTTCATGAAGCACTGGAAGACAGAAGGAGCATTAGTGAGCCCAAAAGGCATCATCAGGTACTCAAAATGTCCCTCCGGAGTATTAAACGCCGTCTTCCATTGATCCCCATGCTTAATGCGGATAAGATTATACACCCCACTGAGGTCAAGCTTGGTAAACCAGCAAGCACCTTTAACTCTGGAGAATAGATCCGAAATCAGGGGTAATGGATACTGATATTTAATAGTAATTTTGTTGAGGGCACGATAATCAATACAAGGCCTTAATGAACCATCCTTTTTGGCCACGAAAAAAAAACCTGGCACCTAAGGGTGAAGAGGATGGTTTAATATGACCCTTCTCCAACGCCTCCTTAATAGAGGATCGCATAGCCTCGTGCTCGGGTACAGATAAATTGAAGAGCCGACCCTTAGGAAATTTACACCCCGGGCTCAGTTCAATTGCACAGTCATAACTCCTATGAGGAGGCAAAGACGCAGACTCATTCTCACTAAATACATCATAAAAGTCCGCCAAATAGTCAGGAACATCATGCGACTGAGGAGAGGTGGAAAAAACCGGAGCCTCACTAAGGGCACACCGACAACCCCAACTCACCACAGACACAGATTTCCAATCCAAAACTGGATTATGAATTTGCAACCAGGGAAACCCCAGAACAATGGTATCATGCAAATTATGCAACACCAAAAATCTGCAATTTTCTTAATGGTCTGGAGCGAGCCGCATTACCACCTGGGTCCAAAACTGAGGTTTATTTTTCGCCAAAGGAGTAGCATCAATCCCCCTCAAGGGGATAGGCGTCCGCAGAGGTGGCGGAAAATGTGGACAGGGAGCAGATCAGAGTAATTGCCAGAAGAAACTTAGCTTGAACACCACCCACAGAAAACATGTGTGCAAAGCGTTTCTCTCGTTTAGGACAGACAGAAATAACATGCGAGGCATCTCCACAAAAATAAAACAGCTTATTACGCCTTCTGAACTCCTGACCTTGCTCCCTGGACAAAACTCTATCACATTGCATAGGTTAAGACACTTGTTCAACAGGTGGCAACACCTCTCGTACAGTCCTGCGTTCACGTAAACGCTGATCAACCTGAATGGCTAATGACATAGAATCGTCAAGACCAGAGGGAACAGGAAATCCCACCATAGTATCTTTTACGGCTTCTGACAAACCCTTCCGAAAGAGAGCTGCCAAGGCATTATCATACCAGGTAGTAAGGACCGCCCACTTTTGGAATTTTTGACAGTACAATTCTGCAGAATCTCGACCTTGGCTCAATGCCAACAGGGTCTTTTCAGCCTGATCAATAGCATTAGGTTCGTCATGCAACAACACCAAGGCTTGAAAAAATGCGTTCACATTAGTCAGAATAGGATCATCTGGTTTCAAAGAAAACGCCCAATCCTGGGGATTGCCACGCAGCAAAGAGATGACAATTTTAACCTGCTGCGCGGAGCTCCCTGACGAGTTAGGCTTCAAGGAAAAAAATAATTTACCATTTTTGAAATTCAAAAATTTAGACCGATCCCCCAAAAACACATCATCATGATCATGATCTTTGGTTCAGCAGCATGTGAATGAGCAAGGTAGGCGGAAATTCCCCGCACTTCCGCAGCGAGCTGCTCCACACGATCAGACAATTGCTTTATCTCCATTGAGAGAAAAAAAAAATTCCCCCTACGGCCTCAGAGATATAGAGGAAAAAATATACACACTTTTTTTTTTTAACAATTCTTTCCTGCTATTGAGTAGCCTAGGATCTGCGGTTGGGCGGGTGATTCTGTTATGAATGAGTCACCGTAGAAGGCAAAAACAGAAATACTAGCTAAGTCCAGAAAGCCAGAGAAGTTGGCAGCTATCGGATTGCAGACCCCTGAACCTAACAACAACAACTAGCAGTAGCCGTGGGGGGTTCCTACGGTGCCCTAGACCCCTCGATCACAGCCGGAGAACTACATAGCCTAAAGACAGAAAGGGAAATCTAAACTGCCCCAGAGCAGACTCCAAAGCAATAGGCAGCCCCCAACATATAATGACGTTGAAGCAAGATGAAAAAACACTCACACAGATAGAAAGATAGGCTGAGCAAATGATGGGGCCCAAGCTAGCTAAATAGGACAGAATAGAAAAGCTGCTGTCTGCAATCCGCCAAAACCCTCTCAAAAACAAGAGCCAACAGACTGATAGGGAAAAAAGCCCTGAAGACGCTAGGCTTCAAAAAGACTATATCAGTACTCAGGTATTGTCTGAAGACAGAGCAAAAAGGAATTCAGCTCACCCAGCAGGGAAAGGCAGAAATCCAGAAAAACAAGGCAAAACAAAACCAAAACACAAATGCAAAAGGTAGAGCAGAAAACTTAGCTTTTGAGGAGCAGGAATCAGACTGGTCTCCAAGAATCCCTCAGAGTAATCACCCGCAAGGCAGAAGGGCGTCGGCTGCCTTATATCCAGTCAGCAAACCCAGTCATCATCATTCTGCTCAGGTGCTTTGTAATCAGCCTCACTACCTTCCTTCACCAGAAGAGGGAGTTCATCAGACCTCAATGGTGAAGGGGAAAATGAACTCACAACAAATTCCCTTTAATTGCTTCTAGACCACCCATAGACATTAACGCCTTGGCAATCTGGTTCCTTCTCTGCATTGACGTTGTAAAACGTCACTGCATAGGAGCACAGCTGCATATGATCGGAAGTGGTGATCCAACTGTTACAGACACAGAAGTCTCCATAGAGAAGGCACACATGGTATGTTACTACCCATGCCTTCTCCATCACTGTATGCACAGCGCTAAAGAAGTGCTGTGTGCACAGTAATAGGAGGCGCTGATAGTGCATCCTCCTCCATACACAGCGGCCACATGATTGCTGTGTATAGTGAGGGAGCAGGACCTTCTGCATCATAGGAGACCCAGACGGCTCTTCTATTCAGCTAGGAGACTGCTCTTGTATGCAAAGAGACCCTGAATCGATCCATGTATCTCTTAGTTTACTGGATGCAATGGTTTTGACACAGAGTTTTTAGATTTAGCCATGTAGCAGAGCTTGGAAAGCTGCCCCCACCCACACCAGACTCTCTGTGTACATACTCTATGGACATTGGGCTTCTTGTCCCAGGATCGGCGGAGTTGATCTAGCATACATGCGCTGCTGTTGTCTAAACCATGATAATCACCAGTTTATAAAACCTTCATTGTAAGTAAGCAACACACAGCTTAACATGTGACACATCGTTGAAATCTGTGTTCTAACCATTACCTGCTGACAGATTTCCTTCAAACACCACTGTCAGTCTTTAATGCGTGCCAGCAGGGTGGCGCACCGTTGTATGCGCCAGGATCACAATCTCCCCAAACTCCCCATTCTGCTGATATCCCAATAACTGAGCCACTGCTGCTGTATGTGTCCCTGTTACTGCACCTACTGTTTGGTACCATAACAATGCTCCTCTTGGTGCCCCGCATAGTAATGCCACAACTGTGTCTCTTATAAAGTAAAACATCTTCTTTATGCCCTCTAGATGGTAAGACAGACTAGAATATAGTAATTCCCTGTGCAAGTGCCCTAGAAAGCAGTGCCCACATTTTGCCCCTAGAAAACGATAATGTTATTGACAGTCACAATAACCTCAGTGCCCGTATAGCAAGAAGTATCCTCTTAATACTAATAATGTCCCCTGAGACTTCCCCTTTTTCGCCATATGTTTCCACAACTCCCTTATGCACAATATGATGACCCCACAGTTCCCCTTTATACAGTATGATGTCCCCACAGTTCCCCTTTATACAGTATGATGTCACCACAGTTCCCCTTTATACAGTATGTTGTCCCCACAGTTCCCCTCTATACAGTTTGATGTCCCCACAGTTCCCCCTCTGTACAGTATGATGTCCCCACAGTTCCCCCTCTGTACAGTATGATGTCCCCACAGTTCCCCCTCTGTACAGTATGATGTCCCCACAGTTCCCCCTCTGTACAGTATGATGTCCCCACAGTTCCCCTCTATGCAGTATGATGTCCCCCCTCTGTACAGTATGATGTCCCCACAGTTCCCCTTTATACAGTATGATGTCCCCACAGTTCCCCTCTATACAGTATGATGTCCCCACAGTTCCCCTCTATACAGTATGATGTCCCCACAGTTCCCCTCTATACAGTATGATGTCCCCACAGTTCCCCCTCTGTACAGTTTGATTTCCCCACAGTTCCCCCTCTGTACAGTATGATGTCCCCACAGTTCCCCCTCTGTACAGTATGATGTCCCCACAGTTCCCCCTCTGTACAGTATGATGTCCCCACAGTTCCCCCTCTGTACAGTATGATGTTCCTCCTCTGTACAGTATGATGTCCCCACAGTTCCCCTCTATGCAGTATGATGTCCCCCCTCTGTACAGTATGATGTCCCCACAGTTCCCCCTCTGTACAGTATGATGTCCCCACAGTTCCCCCTCTGTACAGTATGATGTCCCCACAGTTCCCCTCTATGCAGTATGATGTCCCCCCTCTGTACAGTATGATGTCCCCACAGTTCCCCTTTATACAGTATGATGTCCCCACAGTTCCCCTCTATACAGTATGATTTCCCCACAGTTCCCCCTCTGTACAGTATGATTTCCCCACAGTTCCCCCTCTGTACAGTATGATGTCCCCACAGTTCCCCCTCTGTACAGTATGATGTCCCCACAGTTCCCCCTCTGTACAGTATGATGTCCCCACAGTTCCCCCTCTGTACAGTATGATGTTCCTCCTCTGTACAGTATGATGTCCCCACAGTTCCCCTCTATGCAGTATGATGTCCCCCCTCTGTACAGTATGATGTCCCCACAGTTCCCCTTTATACAGTATGATGTCCCCACAGTTCCCCTCTATACAGTATGATGTCCCCACAGTTCCCCTCTATACAGTATGATGTCCCCACAGTTCCACTCTGCCGCCTACAGAATGAAGATTGGCAGTGCAGGGAAAATTTTGTCCGTGCTCTGCTGCAGAGTTTAACTGTATTGGCCCAATTTTCTGATTTTCTGAATTGTGTACTCTAACCGCACAGCTTTTGGTGACTTATATTATTAAACATGAGATATGCTTTGGTTGTGTTTTCTGACAAGTGCCTCTGATTAAACCCTCCGACATTTTCTGTTTGTAATTTTTAGGAAAACTTTGGCTTTGATAAAATTGAGGTCAGAGATAATGGAATTGGAATTAAAGCAGCAGACACATCTGTTATGGGCATCAAGCATTATACCTCTAAAATATCCAGCTATGAAGATTTAGAAACCTTACAAACATATGGGTTTCGCGGGGAAGCCCTGGGTTCAATCTGCTCAATTGCTGAGGTAAGTTGTTGAAATTAGTTGTAAAAAAGTTTGTTTCAACATGTTTTTCGATTGTAGGACTGTAGGAGTCAGGTGTACTTAAGAGTATAGCGAATCCTTCTCTTCAGACCCCTTAACTGCTGTATCTGCCAATACACAAAATGTTTATCAACCATTAAAGGGATATTCTCAACAGACTAAATTGCTTAAATTAGTTGGTCAGCATAAAAATAAGCAACATTAGAATTTACTTGCTCTTTTTGTCTGCTGTAATTTTCCTGCAATGATAGCTTTTGACTTTCCTAGTGTACAGCTGGTTTCCATGGAGCACAGTCACTAGTGCCTTCCCATAGTCTCCTTCCAGAGTAGTTTTCCTTCTCCCCGCTCTCACTTTCCTGAGCTGTGTGCCAGATCAAATGCTATATTATTTCTGTGCCTGTAAAGCGCTGTGGAATTAATGGTGTTATATAAATGAGATAAATAAGTAAAATGTGTAAATACAGATTTTTCAAGTTCCACTAAGGCCATGTTCACACGTTCAGTATTTGGTCAGTATTTTACATCAGTATTTGTTGCCAAAATCAGGAGAGGAACAATTGGAGGAAAAGTATAATAGAAAAGTGTCACCACTTCTGCATTTTTCTTCCACTCGTGGTTTTGGCTTATAAATACTGATGTAAAATACTGACCAAATGCTGAAAGTGTGAACGTGGACTAATACTACAACTCTACTTCCCAGAACTGTTACTCAAGGAGGACCGCTATCCCTGCCAGAAATCATAAAGTAGTGAGACTGCATTGCTCTGAGCTACTCAACAGATAACTTGAGAATACCCATTTTCCTAAACGCTATCAATGAAATGCCATATTTTTTGTGCCATTTGGTGTTGAAATAAAATGTTCCTGTGCTGAGATAATCTTATAAATGTGCTCCTGCTGTGTACTGCGTAATGGCCGCGTCTGACCGTACAGGAACATGGTCTGATCACAGCACAGCTCCTGGGCAGGAAGCAAAATAGTATACAGACAGGACAGCAGGGGGATCACAGCTGATTCTTTCTGTGAGGTAAAACATTTCCCTGCCTGTTTTTATCACATGAGCGAGTTTTTTGCTGTGTAACATAGTAACATAGTTAGCAAGGCCGAAAAAAAGACATTTGTCCATTTAGTTCAGTCTATATTCTGTTAGAATAAATCCCCAGATCTACGTCCTTCTAAAGAATCTAATCACTGTAAGATACAATATTGTTACGCTCCAGGAAGACATCCAGGCCTCTCTTGAACCCTTCGACTGAGTTCGCCATCACCACCTCCTAGGCAGGGAATTCCAGATTCTCACTGCCCTAACAGTAAATAATCCTCTTCTATGTTGGTGGAAAAACCCTTTCTCCTCCAGACGCAGCGAATGCCCCCTTGTGACCGTCACCTTCCTTGGTACAAACAGATCCTCGGAGAGAGATTTGTATTGTCCCCTTGACTGTCCTCACTAAATGAAGCAGAATTCATGTAGCTATACAGGCAGCTAAACCGCTATACCGGGGTCCAACAAGGAGACTGTAGGTTCTGTGCTTTATTGAACGTGATGGTATATTGAAGCACCAAAGAAGAAAAAATCTGACTACAAGTCCAATATGTAAAAATTGTGTATCTTATTATTATTGTAAATATATCAAGTTTTAAAAATTAGTGTACAGACATGATACATACAACAAGATATATAATTTAAATCTGTATATACCAAAAATTGGGGCACTAAATAACTAGGAAAAATATAGGAAAAATATATGAATGTAGAGGTATCAGTATATAACACTATTACATACTATATTTGGTGACATGACCAATGTCTATGCCACAGATATATCACATAAAGTGCAATGCCAAAAATTCGTAAATTTTATATAAAGTGTATGTGACAACAATATATGCATGTAAAATTGTGTATACAAAATATCAAAAATCATCTGATAAAGTGCAAAATAGTGCAAAGGATATGATAAAGTGTGAAAAGTGCCTATTGGAAAATCTGTTGGCAAGGGTAATATGTGCTATAATGCAAAAGCACCACTAGGTGTCACTAGCTCCACATGGAGTAAAATGACGAAGGCTACGTGCCAAAACGCTGCTTTGGGTGGGCACTATCCAGGAGACCAGGTGGACGTTATACTTGTAAGTCACTGTATCTCATTATGATTACATAATTTCCATGTACTGTGTACGTCCATTCTTGGTCATTCATTTTACTCCATGTGGAGCTTGATATATTTACAATAATAATAAAATACACACTTTTTACATATTTGACTTGTAGTCAGATTTTTTCTTCTTTGGTGCTTCTTTGTGGGTTCCGATAGTCCTATCTCATTTAGGTCCATTTTTTTGCCTCTGGTGCCAATTTCAATCTATGTAACACATTGGATTGTACTATTTGACTGTTTACATATATATATTTTTTTTTTATATATATATCTAAATACGTTATATAAATTTTGGCGTAAGTTCCCCATTTCTTCGCTGTTTAATCGTGATGGTATATTGGCACGGTGAAACTACAAACAAAAACATATATGCATACAATCAATACTTGGTTCATCAGGGATTCATATATACATAATACATCATCTGCGCTAATAGCTAGTTAGGAGAGAACTAACTAAGTAGGCTAGCATAAGACAGGAATTGGATACAGGAAACATAAATACATACCAGCGATGCTATCACAAGGGGAGAAGAGAAATGAGATGCTTCCTGAATGCAGGCAGAAGGGAAATGGAAAACTGGAGGGAAAATGGGGCTGAACTAACCATAATCCTTTGCAAAAGGCTACCAGGATGCATTGCAACCTTACCAGAATGCACTGCAAACGGAGGGAAATAGCAAAGTGAAAGTAAAACACACAATAACACTGACATAGACTTGGAAACTGAAACCTGCGTATCTCAGAAAGGAAACCAATTTCTGTCAGTGACCAAGGATAATTATCTGTCACAACTTGTGCAGGGCCCAACTAGAGGGACAGCCCTTCTGGACTTAATTTTAAGCAACAGGCCAGATAGAATAACAGAAGTACGAGTCGATGGGCACCTAGGGAACAGTGACCACAATATAATACAATTCCACTTGTCCTTCAGTAAGGTGCCCTGGAAAGGGGGTTACAAAAACGCTGAATTTCAGGAAAGCAAAGTTTGATCAGCTTAGAGAGGACCTTCGTCGAATTGATTGGGACAATGTCCTCAAAAATAGCACAGAAAATAAATGGGAAATATTTAAATCAGTTTTACACACCCACTGTGAGCTAGCCATACCGTACAGAAATAAAAGGGCTAGGAACAGGAGAACACCAATGTGGCTAAATAAGGATGTAGAAAGGGCAATAAATAACAAGAACAAGGCATTTAGGAAGCTAAAACAAGAAGGCAATGAAGAAGCATTAAAAAGTTATAGAGAAAAAAATAAAATGTGTAAAATACATTTAGCAAAAGTGGAAACTGAGAGACTCATTGCTAAGGAAAGTAAAACAAACCCCAAACTATTCTTTAATTATATAAGCAGTAAAAAGATTAAAATTGATGGTGTCGGCCCTTTAAAGAACAATGAGGGTGAAATCATAGAGAGCGATGTGGGAAAAGCAAATGTTTTAAATACTTTTTTCTCAACAGTGTTCACACAGGAAAAGGATTTGCCAGGGGAAATGCAAAGTGATAATGTAAACTCCCCATTAAGTATTACCTGCCTAACCCAGGAAGAAGTGCCGAACCGCCTTAGTAAGATTAAAATTGACAAATCACCAGGCCCCTCGGGTATTAAGGGAGTTAAGTAATGTGATAGACAGGCCTCTATTCCTTATATTTAAAGACTCTATAGAACCAGGGTCTGTTCCTTTTGATTGGCGGCAAGCAAATGTGGTACCAATATTCAAAAAGGGGTGTAAAAGGGAACCTGGAAACTATAGGCCGGTAAGCTTAACATCTGCTGTGGGTAACATTTTTGAAGGGTTTCTAAGGGATACCATTATGGAATATCTCAATGTTAATAAATGTTTAACTCCATATCAACATGGATTTATGAAGGATCGCTCCTGTCAAACTAACCTGATCAGCTTCTATGAGGATGTAAGCTCTCAAATGGACCCAGGAGAATCATTGGATGTCATTTATCTCGATTTCTCTAAAGCATTTGACACTGTCCCACATAAAAGATTGGTAAGTAAGATGAGAAAGCTTGGGCTAGGGGAAAATGTGTGTAGATGGGTAGGTAGCTGGCTTAGTGATAGAAAACAAAGAGTGGTTATTAATGGTGCATACTCAGATTGGGCCAGGGTTACTAGTGGGGTACCACAGGCTTCTGTATTGGGCCCCCTCCTATTTAATATATTTATTAATGATCTAGTGGATGGCTTACACAGTAAAATATCAGTATTTGCAGATGATACAAAACTATGAAAGGTAGTTAACACAAAGGAGGACAGCTTGCAGCTACAGACAGATTTGAGTAAGGCCTGTTTCACACACCAGTTTTTTTTCGTTAGTCAAAATCCGCTAAAATGGCGGACAACGGATCCGTTCCTGTACTAACCACAACGTTTGGCACCGGACTGTTGTTTTAACGGATCCGTCGAAGAAAGAATTTTAAAGGAACCGTCGCCTGAGGAAGAGAGAGAATTTTTTTCAGCCGCCAGATAAGGGTTTAGGGTTAAATTTGCGGCCGAGGCAAATCCTCCGGGCATGCGCAATGTAAAATGCGGATCCGGACGCCCGAAAAAACGTTGCATTGTCCGTCCAGGCATGTCGGCGGACGCCAAAATTTTGGCGGATCCGCAAAAAAACGGATCCAACGGATGGTCATCCGTCAAGATCCGCCGGTAATGCAACTCAATGGGAAAAAAAACGGATCCGCCAAGCAAAATGGCGGATCCTTTTTTTTGCAAAACGGCGGATTTTGACTGATGGTAAAATACGGATGTGTGAAACAGGCCTAAATCGGAGAATTGGACTGAAAAATGGCAAATGAGGTTTAACACAGATAAGTGTAAGGTTATGCACATGGGAAGGAGAAACAGATTCTACAATTACTTACTAAATGGGAAACTGCTGGGGAAATCAGACATGGAAAAAGACTTAGGTATCTTAGTCAATAAGAAGCTAAATTGGAGTGCCCAGTGTCAGGCAGCTGCCACCAAAGCAAATAGGGTCATGGGATGCATTAGAAGAGGTCTGGGGACACGAGATGAAAACATAATTCTCCCTCTGTACAAATCACTCGTCAGACCACACTTGGAGTATTGTGTGCAATTTTGGACACCGGTGCTCAAGAAAGACATTACTGAACTTGAAAGGGTTCAAAGGTGGGCTACTAAAATGATAAATGGAGTTGGTTCACTACAATATCAAGAAAGGTTATCAAAATTAGGTCTATTTACTCTAGAAAAGAGAAGACTTAGGGGAGACTTAATTTATATGTACAAGTATATCAGAGGGCAATACAGAGATCTCTCCAATTAACTGTTTGTACCAAGGACTGTGACAAGAACAAGGGGGCATTCTTTTCGTTTGGAGGAAAGACAATTTCTGCACCAGCATAGAAGAGGGTTCTTCACGGTAAGAGCAGTGAGGCTCTGGAATTCTCTTCCTGAGGAAGTGGTGATGGCCTACTCACTGAATGAATTTAAGAAAGGAATGTATGCTTTTCTTGTGAGTAACAGTATAGAAGGTTACGAACAACAGAATATTATAGGTAGATGGTTGACCCAGCTTAGGGGAAGGAATTTTTTTCCCTATGGAGAAAATTGGCTTCTACTCTGGGTTTTTTACCTTCCCCAGGATCAACAATACAGAACAGCTGCACTAAAAATAGGCTGAACTAGATGGACATAAGGTCTTCCTTCAGCCTTCAAAACTATGTTACTATGTTACTGCGGTTATGACTCTGGTCACTAGATGGACCCAGAAACACTGAAAACATTTACAAGCAGATAATCAGGATTCTGAATCAGATGTTGGAGACAGAACACCCCTTATATACTTATACATGGTTATTAGATCACCCCTCAGTCGTCATTTTTCAAAATCCTAATTTTGCTAATCTCTCTGGGTATTGTAGTTCCCCAATCCCCTATATTAAATAGCTGCCCTCCTTTGTACTCGCTCTAGTTCCATTATATCCTTCCTGAGCACCAGTGCCCAAAACTGTACACAGTACTCCATGTGCGGTCTAACCAGGGATTTGTACAGAGGCAGTATAATGCTCTCATCATGTGTATCCAGACCTCTTTTAATGCACCCCATGATCCTGTTTGCCTTGGCAGTCGCTGCCTGGCACTGGCTGCTCCAGGTAAGTTTATCATTAACTAGGATCCCCAAGTACTTCTCAAAGTTAGATGAACCCAGTGGTTTCCCGTTCAGTGTGTAATTGTTGTGGTACTGCAGCACAGGACTAGGGAAGGAGGGGGAAAACTGATCATGCACTGCGACTAGGCTGATGCCCTACGATGGAGTGGACGACCCATTCCTTGTGAATAGACCCACCAACGATCCTAGGTTAATCTCAAGCGAAAACCTATAGATAGGGGGAAGGGGGTCCCTGAAAGATCTAAGGACTGGGTACAAAAACGGGTCACCTCCTCATAGAAAACAAAGAGAAGGCTGCAGAAACAAACTGAAAACAGAAACTAAGACTTGCAGAACCAGAGGTCCCAGCACTGCACTAATTAAAGACACAGAAGGCAAAGCAAAGCTCCAAGCCAGAACTCAAGCGGATTAACACTGTTGTCCAGCAAGGAATGGGAGACAGGTGCCGGTTAATAAAGGGTGATGCAATCACCTGTCCCAAGACAAACCCAGCAGCCAGAACACTACAAGAAAATGGCGGATAGTCACAAACTGAACAGATTCTAACAGTAATGGTGATGTTGATTCCTTCTTCCCATGTGTATAACCTTACATTTATAAAGGTTAAACCACATCTGCCACCTTTCTGCCCAACTTTTCAACTTATCCAGATCCATCTGTAGCAGAATACTATCTTCTCCTGTATTGACTGCTTTACATAGTTTTGTGCCATCTGCAAATATCAATATTTTACTGTGCAAACTGTCATGGTCACGCGTGGCTGGACACAGCACCTCCAGCAGGGCGGATTTAGATGACACGTGACCCTGGATACACCGCCTCCAGTTGGGCGAATTTAAATAATAACACGTGCAGCTGGATACGCCGCCTCCAACAGGCAAAAGACACCACAGTGCAATAATCCTAAAGGCCACCGGGGGCAAAAACCAAACCTTGGCACACAGCCAAAGGGAAAAAAAAAGGTTACTTTGTGCATTTAATCTGTCAGATCCAACCTGGATCATGACACAAACCTTCTACAAGATAGTTAATAAATATGTTGAAGAGAATAGGTCCTAAACCAATCCCTGCAGTACCCCACTGGTCACAGCGACCTATTTAAAGAATATACCATTTATAACCACCCCCTGCTATCTATCACTAAGCCACTTACCCATTTACACACATTTTCCCCCAGACCCAGCATTCTCATTTTATGTACGAACCTCTTGTGTGGTACGGTATCAAACGCTGTGGAAAAATCAAGATATACCACATCCAATGACTCACCTTGGTCCAGTCTATAGCTTAGCTCTTCATAAAAACTGATTAGATTGGTTTGACAGGAGCGATTCCTCATAAAACCATGCTGATATGGAGTTAAACAGTTATTCTCATTGAGATAATCCAGAATAACATCCCTCAGAAACTGTCACGATCCATTTTTGGATCCGTGGCAGAACTGGATTCTCACATTAAAACTTTTTTCCTTTCAGTCCGTCGGGGATTAATGTCAATTTTTTCCCCCGGTGGCCGCTGGTGTAATTAAATTGTTTGAGTTTGCTGATGCGGATGGTGACCACTCCCACCTTCCTTCAAAAGGTCACCTGATGCATCAGCTGACCGTCTGTGTTAGGCTGCGTGCACACGTTGCAGATTGATTGCGGATCCGCAGCAGATTTGCTGCTGCGGATCCGCAATAAATCCGCAAGTGTGTATCAAAACCATGTTAACCTATGGAAAAAAAAAAATTGCTGTGCACATGCTGCGGAAAAAACGTGCGGATTTGCAGCATTTATTTTTCCGCAGCAATGTTTCTTTTTGCTGAACTGCAGCGTTTCTGCACCCATTTGACTTCCATTGAGTCAGGCAAATCTGCAGCAAAACTGCAGATGTAAAAAAGATCTGCGGTTTTGCGCGGATGAAATGCTGCAGATTGGAATGAGGGAAGTGTTTGGGCGGAGACTGTGTGCGTGTCTGTGTGTGCGGGGGGTTTGTGGGGCCGTGTATGTATGTGCGGGCCTGTGTGTATATGTGTGTGTCTGTCTGTGTGCGTGTGTCCCGGTCTGTGTAGGCATCCATTGTCTGATGGTGCTACTGCTCCCATCCAGCAATGAAGCAATGAATGCTCACAATGACAGGATTGCCGATGATGGGACAATAGTCCCATCAGACAATGGCTGTGTTCAGTAGTAAAAAAAAAAAACAGAACGGTACATACACATAACATATAACATAGAGTACATACTTACCAATCACCTATTCCCCGATGCCCTTGTATCCTTTAATAAAAATAAAATAAAAAAACAACCTATACATTACCTTTCCGCCACAGTCCAGTTATTAACGAGTGTCCCACGACGATCTCCCGTGTAGAACAGTGACATCGTGTGATGTTAGTGCTCTACACGGCCTCCACTATGAACTGGCAGCGGGGGTAATCCTCCATGCTGTATCCCTCCACTTAAGTTCATTCTCTCACCGGCAATGCTGTGTGAGAAAATTCCGACGCAGCATTGCCTTATAGTGAGAGAATGAACTCAGGTAACCTCAGTGATGCACTGCAGGAGGATTGTCTCCTGCCAGTGCATCACTGAGAGGCCAATAGAGCAAAGACATCGACTGATGTCACTGTTCTATGGGGGAAATCGGTGTGGGAGACTCGTTATTAATTGGACTGCGTCGGACAAGGAGTATACTATTGGTTTATTATTTTACTTTTTCTTACAGGAGAACAAGGGCGTCGCATGGATTAGGCGTGCAATAAAAGTATAAAAACTGTGTAGTGTTTTATTTAATTAAAATACTTTATTCTTATGTGTGTGTGTTTTTTTTATAAAATTAATAATGGAGAGGTGTCTTATTGACATCTCTCCATTTTTAACCGGGCTTAATGTCACCTTACAATACAAAGGTGACATTAACCTCTTATTACCCCATATGCCACTGCTACACAGCAGTGGGAAGAGAGGGGCTAAGTGCCGGAATTGGTGCATCTGGGGCAGCTGCGGGCTGGTGTTTGTAGCCGGGGGGGAGGCAATATCCATTGCCCCTTCCTAGGCTCTGAATATCATCCTGCAGCTGTGTGCATAGCCTTTCTGGCTATTAATTATAGGGGGACCCAACATCATTTGTTTTGTGGGGGGCCTTATTTTAATAGCCAGTAAAGGCTATGCAGACAGCTACGGGCTGATATTCATAGCCTGGAAAGAGGTCATGGGTATTTTTCCCTTTCCAGGCTATAACCATCGGCCCCCAGTCACTGGCTTTCTCTCTCTGGACGTGAAAATTGCGCAAGAGCCCACACAGTTTTTCCATTTTTTTTTTTTTTTAAGTTAAACATATTGCGTTTAAGGCCGTGGTCACACTTTATGAGAAACTCGCACGAGTCTTGCACCTCAATAGCCGGCACTGCCGTCGGCACTCGACCGGAGTGTGCGGCTGCATGTATTTCTATGCAGCTGAACACTCGGGTCCATGTGCCGGTCGCAGTGCCGGGTATTACGGTGTGAAACTCGTGCGAGTTTCTCGCAAGTGTGACCCCGGCCTATTGCAGATTTTTATATCTATCTATCTATCTATCTATCTATCTATCTATCTATCTATCTATCTATCTATCTATCCCTTATCTATCTATCCTATATCTATAGATATATCTATCTATAGATATGGGATAGATAATAGATTGATAATAGATATGGGATAGATGTATAAATAGATAGATCTATAGATATATCTATCTATCTGTAATGGAGTATGGGATGGACAAATGTAAAGGGCATGTCTAAGGCTGGTTTCACACTAGCTTTTTATTGTGCAGCGCATCATGCGCTATCGGGCGCACGCGCAATGGTCCCCTATCTTTAAAATGGGTTGCGCAGTGTCTAGCGATTGCACGCAATCATCAGCGTTTTCGTGCGCTGCGCATTTTCCAGGTGTGCGCCCAGACGCGCCAGACGCTACATGTTGCATTCTTTGTTCCGCCCAACCTCGTTAAAAAATTGCATGCGCATGGAATGTGCAAAAAAATAACATTACAGTCTATGGGGTCGCTGGCGTGCGCGTGGTCGTGCGCTCGTCAGTGCTTTTTAGCGCATGCGATTTTAGAGTAAACAATGTCTAGACACTTATTTAAACCACCCCCTACACAAGCAACATTGTTTGGGAGGAGTGTAGATAAAAGGTGTCTGCACAGTCAGACTACTTACTCTACAGACAGCCTGGAAGAGATAACAGCCTTGAACAAAGAAAAGCCACAACTTTGGATACAAGCTGCATCAGCCAAAATGTGAGTATTCTTCAACATAATGTCTGCCTGTCCTTTCAAATTTATGTACTAATGTTTTTTTTTTGTTTAAATTCCAGCATGTCTTCTGGATCGGAATATTCTCCATCCCAGCAAGAACTGGCCCAAGCAGAGGTGAGGATCTTGCTGCCTTTGGTAAGTATAGCTGACTCTACAAATGTGTAATGATTTTTTTTCTTTAGACCTCATCATCGGACCCGGCAAGTGAGGCGGAACAGCGGGAGCAGCCAAGCCAAGTCCCGGCAAGGAGACGGATTGTAAGTATATAGTCTTTCAATGTCCCTTTTTTTAATTTATTTTTCTCTTCCTTTTTTTCTGTCCTGTTTTTCATCTTCTATCTTGCTTCTTTTATTTCTATTTTTCTATCTTTTTCATTCTCCAAAATTTCCAAGATTATAATTTTTTTTTTTCTAGGTTCCACAACGGGATGAAGACATTTACTTGGACAATGAGCACCTGATTCTCCTGGTCCAGGCGCGTGTCCCATTGTGGGACAGCCGTGACCAGCAGTACAAGGACACTGTGGTGACCCGGCAGCTCTGGAATGAGGTGGCCGCAGCGATGATGGATGGCTGGGACAGCGCCACTCCAACTTCCAAAAAGGCGTTTTGAAAGTATTTCCATGTTCTGTGATGCCGCATTGACTCTTGTTCCTGATGATACTGGAGTGATTCTTGCAAGATATTCTTGCAGGAAACACAACAGTGTCCTCAGGATCAACAGTGACTGCATTGTGTATTGTACTACTGTATTGATCATGCTTTCACTCTTGTTCCTGATGATACTGATGTGGTTCTTGCAAGATATATTCTTGCAAGAAACACAACAGTGTCCTCAGGATTAACAGTGACTGCATTGTGTATTGTACTGCTGGATTGATCATGCTTTCACTCTTGTTCCTGATGATACTGGTGTGTTTCTTGCTAGATATTCTTGCAGGAAACACAACAGTGTCCACAGGAGCACCAGTGACTGTATTGTGTATTGAATTATTTTGTGATGCCGCATTGAATGTTTGCCAAGTTCACTCAGATGTGTGTGATGCTACAGATGTTGCCATCAGTCATTGTATAACGTTTTTTGTTTGTTTTTTCAACAGTGAACAAAGTCCGCACACGTTGGCGCTTGATGAAGGACCGCTTCAACACTGATGTTCGTGCTGAGGGACAGGTTCGCAGTGGTTCAGCGGCAAGGACCGGAAGAAAGTACCGCTATCTTTGCGAGTTGGCTTTCCTAAGACCGGTCCTTGCCACCAGAGCGTAAGTATTATCTATCTATCTATCTATCTATCTATCTATCTATCTATCTATCTATCTATCAATAATCTGTGCTTTTCTATTCCACAGCTGATGCTTCTTGTAAATGCATGATAGTAATGTTTTTATTTTCTCTCCACAGCACCTGGAGCAGCACCCTGCAACCTGTCCCTGGAGCGGTCCTTCATCGGACGACCTCGGACCCATCCCAGCCATGCGACAGCCAGTAAGCAAGTTGCAGGTCAGCAACACGGACAGCTGGTGACCAGAAAGCTGGTCAATCAGGTGTTCCCCTGTCCCAGGTCTCTGCCACTGGTTATGCAGGCACTTCCCGCCAGCGGCAGAGGGCCTCAGACAGGCCTGTCTTGCCCGAGTTCATGCACTTGAGCGAGGCCTTTCATGCCAGCCTCAAGTCGCTGTCAGACAGAGTGGAAAGCGTTTTTTCACTCATGGAACATGGTTTTACCCACATGGAACACCGTTTCCACTCTGTCGACCAGCGCCTTGACCGTTTGGATACCGCACACGTTGGCGCTCAATGAGGGACCGCTTCAACACTGATGTTCGTGCTGAGGGACAGGTTCGCAGTGGCTGATCGGCAAGGAGCAGAACCAAGTACCGATATCATCGTGCTTTGGAATTCCTACGACCGGTCCTTGCCACCAGAGCGTAAGTATAATTTCCTTTTTTTTTTTTGGTTTTCATTGAACATAATCGGTGATTTTATCTTCCACAGATAATCCTTCTTGTAAATGCATGATACCAATTTTTTACTTTTGCTTCCACAGCACCTGGAGCAGCACCCTGCAACCTGTCCCTGGAGGGGTTCTTCATCGATCAACCTCGGACCCGTCCCAGCCATCCCGACAGCCAGGAAGCAAGTTGCAGGTCAGCAACACAGACAGCTGGTGACCTGGAAGCTGGTCAATCAGGTGTTCCCCTGTTCCAGGTCTCTGTCACTGGTTATGCGGGCACTACCCGGCAGAGGGCCTCGGACAGGAATGTCATGCCCGAGTTCATGCACTTGAGCGAAGCCTTTCATGTCAGCCTCAAGACGCTGGCCGAAAGAGAGGAAAGTGGTTTTTCACTAATGGAACGTGATTTTAACCACATGGAACACCTCATTCACTCTTCCGACCAGCGCCTTGAACGGCTGGAGGCCGACCTCAATAGGTCAGCGCACCATTTCTTTAGTAAAATTGAACGGGGCATGGCGGATCACCTTAGTCCTGAGCAACAGCTGAATGTGTTACACGCCAGCAGCACTGCTTTCTTGCAGGCTATGCAGCAGAATCAGTACGTGCAGCAGTCAGTGGTGTCATTCCCACCTGTGCCACCACTGACTCGCTTAACCACAATACCCACTTCTGCATACCACTGCCTGGCCACCTGCATTCTTAGCCAAGCCAGACACCACTACACCACACCAATGCCGAGTGCTGCTGGACACTCCACCCCCGCCACCACCATGGCAAGCGCTGCTCCTGTCTGGAGCACCACCGCCACCGGAGTACCATCTTGGAGCACTACCACCGCAGAACCTGCTTGGGCCACCGCCACCTATTCTCTTCGGAGCACCGCCACCACTTCCGTCTAGGAACTCCGACCGACACCACTCATCATTCAAGGAACACCGCCACCACTCCTCATCATTCAAGGAGCACCGCCACCACTCCTCATCATTCAAGGAGCACCGCCACCACTCCTCATCATTCAAGGAGCACCGTCACCACTTCCGTCTAGGAACTCTGACCGACACCACTCATCATTCAAGGAGCACCGCCACCACTCCTCATCATTCAAGAGCACCACCACCACTCATCATTCAAGGAGCACTGCCACCACTCCTCATCATTCAAGGAGCACCGCCACCACTCCTCCTTATAGGAGCACAGCCACCACTCCTCATCATAGGAGCACCGCCACCACTCCACATCATAGGAGCACCGCCACCACTTCTCCTAGAAGCGCCACCACCACTTCTCCTAGGAGCACTGCCACCACTCCTCATCATAGGAGCACCGCCACCACTCCTCATCATAGGAGCACCGCCACCACTCCACATCATAGGAGCACCGCCACCACTTCTCCTCCTAGAAGCGCCGCCACCACTTCTCCTCCTAGGAGCACCGCCACCACTTCTCCTAGGAGCACCGCCACTTCTGGGAGCACCGCCACCGCCACCACCAAGCATCAGAGAGGTGACCCACATTCCCTCTTTTACCCATCAAGGTCACGGTCCAGCAGCTCAAGGCGGTCGAGCAATGTAAGGCGATCACACAGTGGAAGTCGGTCCAGGCAGGACATTCCAGCCACAAAGAAGCAAAAAAAACAAAAGACTTTGTTTGTCCCTCCCCCCTCTCCTCCTAATGTGTCTCAGCCTGCCTCCAGTTCCATCCCTGAGCTCCCTTCCCCCAGTACTTTCGTCGCCCCTTCCCCTAGAACCCCTTCCTCAACTTTCAGCTGTTCCTCGTCTCTCCACACCCCCAAAGTATCCCAATCTTCCCCCAAACGTCATTCACAATAAAAAATTAGAATTTTTTTTGTTTAAAAATAAATGTGCAATTCTGCTTTCACAAAATACGGTTTCATTAATGTGTCTTTCATCGTCTACACACACTGCGCCGTACACTTGGCGTTTTTGACACCACATAGCTCCATTACTGACACGTTTCTTGTGTCAGTCTTGGAGATATGTGTAGTCAAAAACACAAATGTATAACTTGTATTTTCACCACCAGTCTCTTCAGTCTGCTAATATTGCACAGACTGAATAGAGCAGGGTTCCCCAACTCCAGTCCTCAAGCCCCACCAACAGATCATGTTTTCAGGATTTCCTTTGTATTGCTCAGGTGATAATTGCTTCACCTGTACAATACAAAGGCAATCCTGAAAACATGATCTGTTGGTGGGCCTTGAGGGACCGGAGTTGGGGAACCCTGGAATAGATCATGGTGTTGAGTGCAAGGCATATCTATTATCTTGCCAGGTATCATAAAAAGTTAATTGACTATGGTGTTTTTTTACCATCATCATTTGAACTGTTTGTGAGACAATGCAAGGGTATTCTAGATATATCTTATAATTAACCACATCCTCTTTTCAGTGTGTGTTGAATAAACTGATGACATGATGGGGAAAATACACGTCATATGTACAATACCCTGGCCTTGTATCATAACTATCACACCTGGGCAGGTGAATATACATGAGTTTTAACCTGCAGCATCGCTTCAGTCTGCATATATTTCAAGCAGACTGTGGCGATGCTGCAGTTTAACTCATGTGTATTCTCCTTCCCATGTGTGATAACTTCCTGAAGTCAGGATGCCTTAGTTTGGCCATCCTCACTTCAGCATGACACCAGGCCAGGGTATTGTAGAAGTTGTATAAACTTTATTATGTCTCCAGTCTGCATTCAAACTCAAGCCACAGTGGTGATCCTACAAATGATATTTATAGTCACATGGTCATTTGTCATAAAGAGT
The DNA here is from genome assembly GCF_039654945.1 of Dendrobates tinctorius. Classification (NCBI taxonomy): domain Eukaryota; kingdom Metazoa; phylum Chordata; class Amphibia; order Anura; family Dendrobatidae; genus Dendrobates; species Dendrobates tinctorius. Next base: position 754,766 of record NW_027361871.1, read on the forward strand.
GACGGATGCTAGTGCATCCCCAAATCACTATTTGTAACATCAGGCCATGTGACACAAATATTAGTTGTATTATATCCACCGTCGCTGCAAATTGAACACAAACTGTAGAGATGATAAAGGTCATACAACTTGTGTGTGTATGTATAGTCACCTGGTCAGGAGTACTATAAAATTTGTGATGCAAAAAACACAGCATCATGAATTCACTGGTTCACCTGGCCAGTTGATTATTGTATTGGAGTATAAAAAGACAGAGTGCACTCGGTACAGGTATCACAACAGGTTTTTTATTAACATACACACAAGAAAATATTTTTACACCATTTGATTTTGCCATTCCACCCGTCCTACATCTGAGTTGAAATGGGCTGCAAATTGGTCCCTCATTTGGCCAACTTCAACGGAAGACCTGAGAGGGTGCTGAGTAAATTCTGGCAATTGGTTAGGTGATGCATCATCGAGTTCAAAGTTCGGGTGCTCTCTAGCCATCACAAAATTATGCAGAACCACACAGGCCTTCACCTCATCCACTGTTTCCAGTTGCAGATTAATGGCTGTGCCGAGAATGCAACATCTAGAGACAAGTATACCAAAGGCACACTCTACAGTTCTTCTGGCCCTGGTCAGCCTGTAATTAAAAATTTTTTGGTGTGGTCGAAGTCCCGGCTGGAGTAGGGCTTGAGCAGGTTTTGGCACATCTGGAATGTTTCATCACCAACCATTACAAAGGGCTGAGGCGGACCTTCGTGTTGGGAAGAGGCTGTGGCATGGGGAAATTGAAATGGTTGCCATACAATCTCCGGCCCATGTCCGAGTTCTTAAAAGCCTGGGAGTCATTCCCACGGCCAAATGCCCCAATGTCCACAACAACAAACATACAGTCTGCATCCGAAATGGCCATGAGTACTGTAGAAAAGTACTTTTATTCGGTCGTCCATGACAGCACCACCTGAGAGAGGGGATCCGCCCTTCATAGGAACAGGAAAACCTACAGATACAAAAAGGGCGGCACCTCTCCCACGCATCAGTTGGTTTCCTGTTCCTAACAAGGACAGAACTCCCTACAGATCGTCCGTCATGGATAACTGAATTCCCAGGCCAGCGGACCGACTCAGGTAGCAGGGGGTTCTCCTACCTCGGTCTCGCTGGGGGCACTGGATGCGCCACGGTGGGTCCGGGTAGGATGTCCACGGCAGTGGTAAGAGCAGGCGGAGACAGGGTCCGGTGGGCGCCTTCTCTATGGGACCGGTGAGGTAAGCGGTGTCCCCCTGTGTCTCCTTTCCCCAGAGCGGTCCGTTCGGGCGGGCGTCGGTCGCGTGGCGGAAGTGACGCGACGGAGGGGGCGGGGCCTAGCGCCGAAACCGGAAGTCGGATGCCGGTCGACTTCCGGTTGTTGTGGACACGCGCCGATGCGCGCCCGCCGCCTGAAGGGCAGGCCTGAAGGGGAGGGGGAGTATCGCGAGGCGGTCCAATGGGGGGCCCGAACACAGGACGGAGTTCCTGCTGATCCGGAGGGGAAGCCTTAAGACAGAAGGCATTGCTGCTGAGGTGCTTCTGGAGGCCCAGTGATGGACACAACAGAAGCCCCCATGGACCCACAAGAGGTGCAGCCCGTGGCAAAGCACCCCAGTGACCAGCCTAAGGGGCGGAAGGAGGGACGTTCGAGTGGACAGAGCCACAGTAGTTCCTCTAGGCCAAAGGATCCTCCTGCAGCCCCCCATGATCTGGTACCTGTCCTCATCTGCAAGGGTAAGAGATCTGCGAGAATGTACCCTGATGCAGTGTCCCCTTATGTTTTTTGATTCTCAGGGGAAGAAGGCCACAGGGAAGCAGAAGCACAAGGAATGTGCCCTCTGTAGTTGCCCCTTACCAGATGGCCACCCTAAGAGATTGTGTCAGTCTTGCGTGAGACAGACGGTAGGGACGGAGATGAGGGGTGGAACGTGAGTGGAGTATCAGACTCTTACACTCTTCCCTATTTATCCAGGTAGCGGAAGAAGCTCCAAGCTTCGCTACAGACCTGAGGCAATTAATCAGGACTGAAATAAAAGCCCTAGCAAAAGAAGATTCTTCTAAAAGAAGACGGGCTAGTGTTTCAGGCTCAGAATCTTCAGTCGGCCCTAGGAGGGAAGATATCTCCTCAGAGTCCTCGGCCTCCTCTTCTTCCGAAGAGGATTCCAGCCGGTTCTGTTTTCCCTTGGACCAAATGGATAAATTAATTAAAACCATAAGGTCAACCATGGGGATAGAAGAAAAAAAGACAGAACTGTCTGCTCAGTACATTATGTTCGGGGGTCTAGACCCCAGAAAGCAAAGGACTTTTCCATTAAACGAAAGAGTCCAGAGCCTGATAGACAGGGAGTGGAAAAAAACGGAAAAAAGGGGTTCTATGCCACCTGCTTTCAAGCGAAGATACCCCTTTGAGAACCCAATAGTAGGTCGATGGGATAAGGCCCCCAAGCTGGATGCAGCGGTAGCTAAGGCCTCCAAAAAGTCATCTATACCCTTCGACGATATGGCCTCCTATAAAGACCCCCTAGATAAAAAGGCAGATTCCTTTTTAAAGGGCACATGGGAGATGTCAGCAGGCGCCCTAAGGCCAGCAATAGCAGCCACGTGCGCAGCCAGATCCATGATGGTTTGGCTGGATCAATTGGACTCCCAGCTAAAGGATGGAACCTCGCGAGCTTCCATCCGTAAGTCTCTTCCAATTATCCAGAATGCTGCTGCCTTTCTGGCAGATGCCTCGGCAGACTCAGTAAGAATGGCGGCCAGGTCTGCAAGTTTGTCTAATTCGGCCCGAAGAGCCCTCTGGTTAAAATGCTGGCCGGGGGATATCCAAGCCAGGTCCCGTCTCTGTTCTATCCCCTGTGAGGGTGAATACTTGTTCGGCCCCGTCCTAGACGAACTGTTAGAGAAAGCCGGGGATGAGAAAAAGAAATTTCCGAGTCTGCCGAATACATCCTGGAGACGTCCCTTTTCTAGGAAAGGGTATTCCCGCAGGAGGCAGGCCAGAGATCAGAACAGATGGGACAACAAGAAAACCAGAGGTACGGGCTTCATGTTCGGAGGAGGGGGGTGCCAAGAAGGTCCATCACGGGATAATAAGAAGCCGCCCCAATGACTAGTGGCTCCGGTAGGAGGAAGATTATCTGCCTTCTACCCGGCCTGGGCCAGAATCTCAAATAGCAGCTGGATACTGGGGGTGATAGCTACAGGACTGCACCTAGAGTTCTCCTGCGTTCCCCAAGATCGGTTCAGGGTAACTCCGCTCAAATCTTCCCCGCTAGAACAAGCTGCCCTGGAGACCGAGGTCCTCGAGCTACTGGACAAAAAAGTCCTGATGGGAGTTCCAGAGGAAGAAAGGGGGAAAGGCTTCTATTCCCCCCTGTTCTTGGTCCGTAAACCGGACGACTCATTTAGGGCTATATTTAACCTCAAAGCCCTCAATAAATTCCTGGTCGTACGTCCGTTTAAAATGGAAACAATTAACACCGCAATAAAAATGCTGTTTCAAAACTGCTTCATGGTGGTCCTAGATCTGAAAGACGCTTACTACCATATACCCATATGTCTAGCACACCAACCTTTCCTTAGACTGGCGGTTCAGTTGGAGGGGTCAATCCAGCACTTCCAGTACGCGGCCTTACCCTTCGGGGTGGCAGTTGCGCCCCGAGTATTCACCAAAGTGATGGCAGAGGTGATGGCCCATCTGCGCGAGCTAAACATTCTAGTCGTTCCCTATCTAGATGACCTCCTTATAATAGGCAGTTCAGCCGAGCAGTGTTTAGAACAATTACAGAAAACAACGGCGGCTCTAGAGCGGTTGGGATGGCTACTTAATATCAAAAAATCCTGTTTGCAGCCATTAAAAATTCAACAATTTTTAGGCCTAACCCTAGATTCTAAAAAGCAGGAATGGCGTCTGCCCCCAGAGAAGCTGCTGCACCTGCATGGCCGGGTCCTGAACGCTTCCAACATTCCAACACCCCTCCATGTCCCTCAGGAAAGCCATGTCCCTGTTGGGTTCCCTCTCGTCCTGCATTCCCGCGGTCCAGTGGGCCCAAGTTCATACGAGAACTCTACAGGGCGAAGTTTTATGGTATCAGAGGATTCTTGGGGGTAACTTAGAAGGTCGACTGACCTTATCCAGAAACACAATAGAGTCCCTGGAGTGGTGGCTAGAAAGAAATAACTTGTCTAGAGGGGTCCCTTGGGAGTATAACATTACCCGCGTAGTCACCACGGATGCAAGTCCTTCCGGTTGGGGGGCGCATATGGAGGAAATTCTGGTCCAGGGCCTATGGGAACGGGATCAGATACAAATGTCTTCTAATTTGAAAGAATTGACAGCAGTAGTACACGCAGCTAAAGAGCTCCTTATGTATCTACAGGGCCTTCACGTACGAGTTCTCTCGGACAATCGAGTGGCCGTGGCCTATATCAACCACCAAGGCGGAACTCGATCCAAAACTCTGATGAATGTGGCAGGACAGTTGTTCCAGCTAGCAGAGCGGCATTTTTTATCTCTCACGGCTCTTCACATAAGAGGAAAAGAAAACGTTGCGGCAGATTTCCTAAGCCGCAATCTGTTAAAACAAGGAGAGTGGGCCTTAAACACCTCCATTTTCGTTCAGATCGTGCAGAGATGGGGTCAACCAGAGGTGGATCTATTCGCCACCAAGGAGAACTCGAAAACGAGACAGTTTTGCTCCCTGAATCCCAGGGAGACTCCTCTGGCAGTAGATGCGCTACTGATAAAATGGGACTTCAGGCTAGCCTACGCCTTTCCTCCCCTATCTCTACTTCCTCTGGTGTTGAGGAAGATCAGGAAGGACAGGGCAAGGGTCATAGTCATCGCCCCGTTCTGGCCCAGAAGGGCATGGTTCTCGAACCTCAGGATCATGTCGGTAGACGATCCTTGGGTTCTCCCGGACATCCCGGACCTTCTGTCCCAGGGCCCGGTCTTCCACCCTCAGGTGGCTGGCCTACATCTCACGGCGTGGAATTTGAGCGGTCACTGCTAAAAAGTAAAGGCTTCTCCCCAGACCTAATTGACACTCTACTAAAAAGTAGAAAAGTGGTGACAACTAAGATTTACGTCAGAATTTGGAAAAGATTCCTCCAAAGCTCAAATATAAATACTGATGATTCCGTCCCTATAGACCAGATCTTGGAATTTTTACAAAAAGGGCTGGACCTGGGTCTCTCCACCAGTACCCTTAAAGTACAGGTATCCGCCTTAGGGGCCCTCTTTAGCTGCAACATCGCAGCTAATTACTGGGTCAATAGGTTTATCAAAGCAGCGAGTAGATCCAGACCAATAGTAAAGAATAGACTCACGCCATGGGATTTGAACCTGGTTCTCACAGCTATGACAGAAGTGCCATTTGAGCCTCTATTAGGAGCCTGTCCCTCAAGATAGCGTTCCTGATAGCCATAACGTCAGCCCGTAGGGTAAGCGACATTCAGGCATTGTCTAGGCTCCCACCTTTTCTTCAGGTAAAAGAGGATAGGGTAATACTTAGACCTGACCCAGCGTATTTACCAAAAGTAGCCTCCAGCTTTCATAGGTCGCAGGAAATAGTCCTTCCATCCTTCCTCCCTAAACCAACTAATGAGAAAGAGGAGAAGCTACACACTTTAGATGTTAGGAGATGCCTCTTGGAGTATCTAGCGGCTACCGATCCCTGGAAGAAGGACAATGCCCTCTTTGTCTCCTACCAAGGCCCTAGGAAAGGTCTTAGGGTGTCCAAAAGTACACTATCCAGATGGATTAGAGAAGCAATCTCGTTAGCTTATACCTCAAAAGGTAGAGTAGCTCCGGAGAAATTGAAGGCGCATTCCACCAGAGCCGTGGCGACCTCGTGGGCCGAGAGATCGGAAGTCTCCATCGACCAGATTTGTAAGGCGGCCACTTGGTCCTCTCCGAGCACTTTTTATAGTCATTATAGGCTAGACTTGGGTGCTTCTGCAGACCTCTCCTTCGGTATCAGGGTTCTGCAGGCTGTAGTCCCCCCCCCCCTAAAGTAGTGATTACTCTCTGTAATTCTCTCAGGTGGTGCTGTCATGGACGACCGAATAAAGTCTTAGTTACTCACCGGTTAACGGTATTTTTCGGAGTCCATGACAGCACCCATAGATTCCCTTCCCTTAGTCAATTTGGGTGTGCACGTCTTCCCTTTGTACATATCCACGGGTGATAAAAATTTAAGTATTAATATTGTTGTACATATAATCATGCATTAACCTTGGAGGTCCTCTTTTATGCTCTGTAATCCAACTGATGCGTGGGAGAGGTGCCGCCCTTTTTGTATCTGTAGGTTTTCCTGTTCCTAGGAAGGGCGGATCCCCTCTCTCAGGTGGTGCTGTCATGGACTCCGAAAAATACCGTTAACCGGTGAGTAACTAAGACTTTTGTAGTTATAGTACTCAGATCCAGTTCTTTTTGGTTTGATAATCCGGATGTGTTTCCCATCCACCGCTCCCAAACAGTTGGGGAAATTGCAGACTGTCCAGAATTTTTCTGCTATTTCCATCCACTTTTCGGCGGTGGGCAGGAGCATAAATTCAGGACAGAGAGCGTTCCACAAAGCCCGGCAGGTGTCCGCAACAATTCCAGACAAGGTGGATATTCCAATCCGGTACTGGAAGTGGAGTGAAGAGAGACTCTCTCCAGTAGTCAGGAATCTGGGAAACCAAGAAAATACAAAAATTAATATGTATATGGATTTTTAAAACACACAAAAAAAATACATGGCATAAAAATAAATCTGCAGCCTTTTGTTTACTATATGGCATAAAAATAATACTGCAGCCTTTTGTTTACTACATGCCAGAACAATAATTCTGCCAGATTTGGAATAGTACATGACACAACAAAGAAAATTATGCAGGCATTGGTTTTGCAATACAACGTACTGTAATGTGACCAGGAGCCATTCCTCCGGAGGAATCGCATGATGGAGCTGTGTGTCCTGTCTTCAGATGCCTTCTTGAACAAGAGCAAGTAAATCCCTGAAGCTTTGTTCTGACATCCGGGTATAATCAGTAAATTTCTCCGGGTTTGCCTGGAGCTCGCTGTAGAGGGTGTGGTATGCTCCACGGCTCTCCCGGAGTTCAATAATTGGATGTATCCACAAACGCCGCCCCTGCCGTCTTCGCTGTCTCTCTCTCTCTCTCCCTTTGTTGATGGCAAGCAACTGCATAAGCCTGAGCCATCCAGATGTCCAGATCCAAGCTGAAGTGAAAACTCTTCCAGCGCAGATCCATGTTTCACAAAGGAAAAAGCAAGCAAATGTGAAGAATTCGGTTGTAAACAGGGTCTATATAAAGAATTCCCATAACACGCCCACTGCTGTCCCATTGGTGGAGTCTGTTGCAAGAATTTTTCAAGGATTTTTCTTCTGTGAAATGTGACACCTAGACAACCCATGCGCATAAAAAACGCAAACGCATGGAAAAACGCTTGAAAACGCATACAAACGCGTTTTTTAGTCGTAATGCGCACGATGATGCGTCGAAAAATCGCAGCGTTTGCATGAGTTTTTTCCATGCGTTTCGTGTGTGCTCGAAACACTGCACAAAATGGTGCAAGTGTGAAACTAGCCTAAGCTGATCAAACTTTGCCTTCCTAAAGTTCAGTGTTTTTGTGACTCCCTGACAAGTCCCCCTAGCGAAAGACAAGTGAAACTACAATATTGTGGTCGCTATTTCCTAGATGCTTCGTGACCTGCAGATTTGTTATTCTGTCAGGTCTATTAGATAGTATTATGTCTAAAAGTGCTGCTCCTCTGGTTGGATTCTGCACCAATTGTGAAAGATAATTTTTCTTGGATATTAGCAGAAACCTGTTACCTTTATGGATTTCACTGGTCTCTGTTTCCCAGGTATTATCCGGGTAGTTAAAGTTCCCCATGACAAGGACCTCATTATGGGTTGCAGCTTCATCTATCTGTCTTAGTAGTAAACTTTCCATGATTTCTGTTATATTTGGGGGTTTGTAACAGATCCCAATGAGAATTGTGTTACAATTTTCCCTCCATGTATTTCAACCTATATGGACTCGACATCCTCATTCCCTTTGCTAATATCCTCCCTTAAAGTGGGCTTTAGACAAGACTTTACATGAAGACAAACCCCTCGTCCTCTCTGATTTTTAAGATCCTTTCTAAACAGACTGTATCCCTGTAAGCTAACTGCCCAGTCATAGCTTTCATCTAACCATGTCTCGGTTATTCCCACTATGTCTTAGTTAGCTGTAGATATTTCTTCTAGTTCTTCTATCCTGTTTGTCAGGCTTCTGGCGTTTGCGAGCATGCAGTTCAGAGGATTTTGTTTTGTTCCAATCTCCCTGTGGATTGTTTTCTTACCTCCCTTCTGAGTATGTTGTCTTGGGTATTCTTTGCTGTACCTCATATCCTTCATCAGTATATTTTCTAGCTTCATGTTCGAGTCAGATGTTTTTCTTCCCGTCCCCTCTTCCCGTGTCTCCAGTCCGCCTGAGCTCATCATAAGTCAAGTAAGGTGGGAGCTCTGGCTGCTGCTGAGCTTCTATGACACTGACTTAATTTATCATGAACTCAAAGTTCTGGAGAAACAATTGCTCAAGTGATAAAATAAGCAGCTGGGTTTGCTTTGGCATGTATACCTACTACTCAGGAGATATCTAGTTATTAGATATGTTGTCCAGCCTGGAATACATATTTAAGCCATTCCTGACATTGGACAGACTGGCATGTCCAATCTCGGGTACCAGTCTTTGATATAGATGAACCTGCATCATTCCCAGCAGACAATGGCTGCGTTACATAGCTATCATCTGTCTCTAATAGAAGCAAGCAAAGCAGAGCTCTGTGCCTGCTGCTGTTTACTCCTTGTATGCCATAGTGAATCTCTGACAAGTGGCATTTACGTTTTTGTGAAAAAGTTTGTCCCCTTCCTGATTTTTTATTGTTTTACATGTTTGTCACACTTAAAGGGAAGGTGCCATCCAAAAAATTTTTTTTCAGCAATTGAAAAAATGTAAAGAATTAATGTTTACATTTTCTTAAAAAATATTATCGTTTGTTTTTAATTTTGCAAAATATGAAAAATAATTTTAAAAAGTTTGGCATTTCCACTTGTTAACACTAGGGGGAGCAGCTACTGAAATCTGGCACAAAAACCTATGACATCTATAGACACAGTGAGCAGCCATTTTGATGGGGCTTGCAAAGTTACTGACTGTCTTTGCATGTAAAGTCTGGATCAGAACAGGCCATCAATCAGCAGACATGTTTCCTGGATTTCTGTGGAGCAGACAAGCAGACGGTCCATCCATGTGAATAAAACACAGCGCTCTTTGTACAATCCCTGGCACCGAACAGGGTGCCCCCCACAGACCAGCACACTGCTCTCCTGAAATACTCTGTGCTGCTGTCGCCCTGCTCCTTCCACCATACATCAGGCCCCTGTCCCCTCGGTTTCACACATCGCCAGGACGGGATCTGAGGAGAGGAATGGGGTCTTCGGTCACCGAAGATGGCAGGCAGCAAGGATTCTGGGAGCAGAGTGACAGCAGCACAGAGTATTTCAGGAAAGCAATATCACACGGGATAGGATTAGATACACGGCTCAGCAGGCAGCATCACACAGGAGAGGATTAGATACACGGCTCAGAATATAGTATCACACAGGATAGGATTAGATACACGGCTCAGCAGTCAGTATCACACAGGATAGGATTACATACACGGCTCAGCAGTCAGAATCACACAGGAGAGGATTAGATACACGGCTCAGCAGGCAGTATCACACAGGAGAGGATTAGATACACGGCTCAGCAGTCAGTATCACACAGAAGAGGATTAGATACACGGCTCAGCAGGCAGTATCACACAGGAGAGGATTAGATACACGGCTCAGCAGGCAGTATCACACAGGAGAGGATTAGATACACGGCTCAGCAGGCAGTATCACACAGAAGAGGATTAGATGCACGGCTCAGCAGGCAGTATCACACAGAAGAGGATTAGATGCACGGCTCAGCAGTCAGTATCACACAGGAGAGGATTAGATACACGGCTCAGAATACAGTATCACACAGGATAGGATTAGATACACGGCTCAGCAGTCAGTATCACACAGGATAGGATTACATACACGGCTCAGCAGTCAGTATCACACAGGAGAGGATTATATACACGGCTCAGCAGGCAGTATCACACAGGAGAGGATTAGATACACGGCTCAGCAGGCAGTATCACACAGAAGAGGATTAGATGCACGGCTCAGCAGGCAGTATCACACAGGAGAGGATTAGATACACGGCTCAGCAGACAGTATTACAGATATGCCCACACTGGTGAAACTTCCAGCCCCCCCCAATTATACACAAGACTATGGGCTGTATAAGTCACTGTCCTCCTCAGACAGCCATAAAAGCAAAGGTGTCAGATTACCGGAGATCACTGGGGCTGTGAGTGAGGAGGCGGAGACAGAGCAGGAGGACGCTGGAGCAGGAAGCACAGGGCTGAGCCTGGAGTAAGCAGTACAGAGGAGCATAGATGAAAGTCACCCGCACTCACCACTCTCCATCCTCCGGCTCCAGTGAGCGCTTCTCTCCTCTGCTGACCACCTTCTCCTTTTCTTCAGCCTCTCCTCACAACACAGGACCCGTTATGCCACAAGTGGTCCTGTGATAGAGGGTAAGTTGAGCTCAGCAGATAGCACTGGGCTACAGTAAAATGGCGCCCAGCCACACCTACAGCAGTGAATGGTGCAGCCCACAGGGGCGTGCCCAGTTCTCTGCTACTGAGGCTGCAATGTGCGGTCGGAAGCCGACCGCAGTTTCCTATGTGCAGGGACGGCCATATTTGCAGACTGAGTCCTCCACAGATCTGCAAATCAAGATGTCAGCGCCCAGTGGCTACATGAAAACATTATTACAAACAAACCATAAATCCTGGTTAGTACAACATTTGCTGAAACAACATGTTTTGTAACTTACTATTTTTTTGCAAATTATATAAAATTGCGGCACCTTCCCTTTAAGTGTTTCAGATCACCATACATATTTAAATATTAGACAAAAATAAAACAAAATTCTGTTTTTAAATGAAGATCTTTGTTATTAAGGGGAAAAAAATTCTAACCTACTAAACCCTGTGTGAAAAAGTGATTGCCCCCTAAACCTAATAACTGGTTGGGCCACCCTTTAGCAGCATCAACTGCAAACAAGCGTTTGCTGTAACTGGCAATGAGTCTTTTACAGCGCTCTGTAAGAAGTTTGGCCCACTCATCTTTGCAGAATTGTTTTAATTCAACCACAAATAATCCCAAAATATTCTTTAACTACATAAATAGTAAGAAACTAAAAAATGATAGTGTTCGCCCCCTTAAAAATAGTCTGGGTGAAATGGTGGAGGAGGATGAGGAAAAAGCCAATATGCTAAATGACTTTTTTTCATCAGTATTTACACAAGAAAATCCCATGACGGATAACATGATCAGGGATAAAAATTCTCCGTTAAATGTCACCTGCTTAACCCAGCAGGAAGTACGGCGGCGTCTAAAAATCACTAAAATTGACAAATCCCCGGGCCCGGATGGGATACACCCCCGAGTACTGCAAGAATTAAGCACAGTCATAGATAGACCATTATTTTTAATCTTTAAAGATTCCATAATAACAGGGTCTGTACCACAGGACTGGCGTATAGCAAATGTGGTGCCAATATTCAAAAAGGGGACAAAAACTGAACTTGGAAATTATAGGCCAGTAAGTTTAACCTCAACTGTGGGTAAAATCCTGGAGGGTTTTCTAAGAGATACTATACTGGAGTATCTGGAGAAGAATAACCTTATGACCCAATATCAGCATGGGTTTACAAGGGACCGTTCCTGTCAGACTAATCTGATAAGCTTTTATGAAGAGGTGAGTTCCGGACTGGACCAAGGGAATGCAGTGGACGTGGTGTACATGGACTTTTCAAAAGCTTTTGATATGGTGCCACACAAAAGGTTGATACATAAAATGAGAACAATGGGGATAGGGGAAAATATGTGTAGGTGGGTTAAGAGCTGGCTCAGGGATAGGAAACAAAGGGTGGTTATTAATGGAGCACACTCAGACTGGGTCACGGTTAGCAGTGGGGTACCACAGGGGTCAGTTTTGGGCCCGCTTCTTAACATATTTATTAATGACCTTGTAGGGGGCATAGAGAGTAGAATTTCAATATTTGCAGATGACACTAAACTCTGCAGGGTAATCAATACAGAGGAGGACAATTTTATATTACAGGAGGATTTATGTAATCTAGAAGCTTGGGCTGATAAATGGCAAATGAGCTTTAATGGGGATAAATGTAAGGTCATGCATTTGGGTAGAACGAACAAGATGTATAATTATGTGCTTAATTGTAAAACACTGGGTAAAACAGTCACTGAAAAAGACCTGGGTGTATGGGAGGATGACAAACTCACATTTAGCGGCCAGTGTCAGGCAGCTCCTGCAAAGGCAAATAAAATAATGGGATGCATTAAAAGGGGCATAGATGCTCATGAGGAGAACATAATTTTACCTCTATATAAGTCACTAGTGCGACCACACTTAGAATACTGTGTACAGTTCTGGTCTCCGGTGTAGAAGAAAGACATAGCTGAACTGGAGCGGGTTGTCATGTCGGACACTGTTCGCACCAGGGTGTCCGGCAGACAGCGGTAATACCCCATCCTACCACATGGTTCTCAGCGGCGCTGGTTGGTCTTCTGATCCGGCTTGGATTGGGTTAACCAGGTTGTCATTCTGGCTGAGGGCTTAGCCACGCCCTCTGTCTTTAAATTGCCCTGTGTGACTATGGGCGTCGCCGACTATAGCTCTTGCCTTGTGCTAAGCGATACCGGTCTTCAGTGGTGGTCTAAGGAGCATACGGTTGCTGGTGTAGTATATTCCATTGTTGCCATTTTGCCTCCCTGTGTTGTATTATTTGGTTGCCCTTGCACATTTCTGTATTCCCCTGTGTGTATGCGGTGTGGTGCATTTCCGTTATCCCTGTCCATACTTATTTGTGGGGTCTGGTGTTTGGTCTCCTCACTGGGTGGAGGGTGGTGGGTTCAGCTTAGGGCTGGACAGGAGACAAGGACAGGGTGGAGGCCCAGGCAGGCACGCCTTCAGTGTAAACCCTGGGTTGAGGGACAGACAGGGTTTCCCCTAGTCTGAGGGACACCGCAGGGGCCCCGGGGTTCCAGCCTAAAGTTACCTAGGCTTCCCATGACACGGGTGCGGAGAAGAGCGACCAAGGTTATTAGGGAACTAGGGGGTCTGCAATACCAAGACAGGTTATTACACTTGGGGTTATTTAGTTTGGAGAATCGATGGCTTAGGGGTGATCTTATTACAATGTATAAATATATGCGGGGACAATATCAAGACCTTTCTAATGATCTTTTTACTCTTAGACCTGTGACGGGGACAAGGGGGCATCCTCTACGTCTGGAGGAATGAAGGTTTAAGCATACTCACAGACGCGGATTCTTTACTGTAAGAGCAGTGAGACTATGGAACTCACTGCCATATGATGTTGTAATGAGTGATTCCCTACTAAAATTTAAGAAGGGACTGGATGCCTTTCTTGAAAAGTATAATATTACAGGGTATATACACTAGTTTCCTTAATATTGCGTTGATCCAGGGAGCTAGTTTGATTGCCGTATGTGGAGTCAGGAAGGAATTTTTTTCCCCAATGTGAAGCTTACTGTTTGCCACATGGGTTTTTTTTTTGCCTTCCTCTGGATCAACATGTTAGGGCAAGTTAGGATAGGATATGGGCTGAACTAGATGGACTTAAAGTCTCCCTTCAACCTTAATTACTATGTTACTATGTTACACTGGAGGGTTTCCGAGCGTGAATCACTAAGTGCGCTTCAGCTTGAGGTCACGAACAAATGGCCAGACATTCTCCTTCAAGATTTTTTAGTAGACAGCAGAATTCATGGTTCCATTTACCCCAGCAAGACTTTCAGGTCCTGAAGTAGCAAAACAACCCCAGACTAGCACCATATTTTACTATAGGTATGATGTTCCTTTTGTGAAATTCTTTGTTACTTCTACACCAGATGTAATGAGCCATACACCTTCCAAAAAGTCTGTCCCTAGGAGAGGACATCACGAAACAATCACTGACCTCAGGGAGACCAGTCAAAGAAAACACTGCGTCAGCCGGCAAGGGCGCTCAATCACAGTGAAATCCTAGGTGCATTGCTCCCTGGGAAATACGAATATGCAAATAAAGTCCCTGAAGCCTCATTTAAGAGTCTCAAACACAGGACTAGCCAGATCTTCCTCCAGGGAAGGACCCAGCCAAGGGGTGGCTCCTTTCAGAAACCACCATTACCACCATATTAAGTGGCCCTTTAAGTCAATATCCAGCTCTTTACGAGTTTACAGATATGACAAGGGAAATACCAAGGCCAGGTATCCATCCACAGACAGCTGTTTCGAGGTGTTGCCCCTCATCAGTGTGGAGTAGGATTCTGGCTAGGTGGAAGCAATGCCTAGTCGACCAACATCACGAAACAATCACTGACCTCAGGGAGACCAGTCAAAGAAAACACTGCGGCAGCCGGCCTTGGCTGGGTCCTTCCCTGGAGGAAGATCTGGCTAGTCCTGTGTTTGAGATTCTTAAATGAGGCTCCACGGACTTTATTTGCATATTCCTAGGAGAGGACAGTGACACCAGCGCTGATTGGGTTCTGGGGACACGTGTCTTAACTTTGCACGAGAGCCTCAGGGAGAGCAAGTGCCAACACAGCAGAAACTGCGCCGACTTTTTTCTTTTATCATAGCCAAACATTTAGTTCAAGAAGGGGTTGTCATAGTAGTGAACAACCCCTTTAGTTTGATTGGGGGGGGCAATCACTTTTTCACACATGACTTTGTAGGTTTGTATTTCTTTTTCCCATAATAATAAAGACCTTCATGTAAAAACTGCATTCTGTGTTTACTTGTTATCTTTGTTTAATATTTCAATTTGTTTGGTGATCAGAAACGGTTAACTGTGACATACATGCAAAAGAATAGGAAATCAGGAAGGGGGCAAGCACTTTTTCACAAAACTGTATAGCCCACGATCCAGGGGCTGCGTTTAAGGGTTATCTATGGGTTACTTTTGCAGTCATGGGCTTGCTGAAGGATTTCATGCCTGCCATAACTGTGCTGTTGTAATTAATCATGCTATACACAGGTAAAGCAATCGCTGGTCCAAGTCTCTTTAGAGGCCTAAAAATAAAGGAAAAAAGTTTTAAAAAATATGTAAATATTTGAATCTTCCCCTTTGTTCACAATTAAAAATAAAGAAATAAAAACAAAATTGAAAAGAAAAACATATGTAGTATTGATGCTTCCATAAAAGTCTGATCTGTTAAAACATGAAATTAACCGAAACGGAAAAAGTGATAAAGACAAAAAAACACAAAACATCATTGTGTTATTTTTTTGGTCACCGCAACACTGCAAAAAAATAGTTAATGCAATAAGAAGCAATCAAAATGTATGTAGCCTAACCTGGTATGACTAAAAATGTCAGTTTGCCCTGCGGAAAAAAAGGACTCGCACAGCTCTCTAGATTTAAAGTTTTCCCTTTTTTTTCACCTCTTTAAAAAAACAATCAAAAATAAGGTTTTCAAGTTTGATATTGCCACAATTGTAGTGACATGGTGAATGACACTGCAATGTCATTTTTGCAGCTAAATTAACTTTGCAAAAACAAATTAGAAAACTATAGCAGAATTGCATTTTTTTTTGTGTGCAATTTCACTGCACTTGGAATTTTTTTTTCCTTTTCCACTGCATTGAATGGTGAAATGAATGGTGTTGTTCAAAACCACACCTTATCCTGCAAAAAACAAGCCCTCTTATGGCAGGGCTATGTAGGTGAAATATAAAAAAGTTGTGGCTCTTAGAAGAAGGTGAGGAAAAAATGAAGTGCAAAAATGAAAAATCAGTCTGGAAAGGCTATAGGATTATCCCCCCCTCATATTCTTCAAAGTTTCTTCAATAGAGCTATGTTCCGAAATCCACACACTGACACCTGCTTGGCTGCTATCAGTGAGGTCTTTATTGGTTGTCTGAGAAAAGTTCTGCCGCACTAAATGCCCTTGGGCATGTAAACCATCAAGATCCACTGCAGGCAGATTCCTCTGCAGATGCTGTCCAAGACACACCAGCTGTGCTTGATGGGAGGCTCACACCTACAAGCTGGGTTCTGCCCAGGATTATGCATATCATATACCTAACTGCCATTCCCAGGGCAGAGAATGGTGAATTCTAGACGAGTTCTGCCCAGGAGTAAGGATATTGCATACCTTACTGCTGTTCCCAGGGCAGAGAATGGCAAATCTTAGACGAGTTCTGCCCAGGAATATGTACATTGCATACCTAATCGCCATAACCAGGGCAGAGAATGGCAACTGCTAGATGGGTTCTGCCAAGGAGTAAGCATATCGCATATCTGACTGCCATTCCCGGGGCAGAGAATGGCGAATGGTTGCAGCGCACAGTGCCAGTGCTGGGAGGGTTCACAAGTCTGGAGCCACACTGATTGACTACAGACTTTTTATTTTAGACCAGACAACCCCTTTAACCTCTTCGCGACCGCCCACAGTAGATAAACGTTGGCGCTTGCTGGGCTTTGTGCAGCGCCGACGTTTATCTACTGTCGGCGGTTTTGTGCCCCCCGGGACCCCCTCATACCTTATAACGCGGGGATCCCGGTGCACAATGCATGCTGGGACCCCCGACGTCATCGAGACCTGATTGGTTCAGGTCCTGATGACGTCGCGTCACAGCAGCCAATGAGAGAGCTCGCTGGGAAAGCTGCTTGTTTCCCGGCGATCTCCCTCATTATAACGCGACTTCTCCTCTGAGCTCATGCTGACAGATGAGCAGAGGTGAAGCAGCGTTACAGTGTGACTAGATCGCTGCCTGGCAAAGCTGATCGCTGCCTGGCACAGCTGTGTCAGGCAGCGATCTTGTCACACAGTAACGCTGCTTCACCTCTGCTCATCTGTCAGTGTGAGATCAGAGGAGAGGTGGCGTTACTATGTGCCGGGCGCGATCTTGTCACATAGTAACGCTGCTTCTCCTCTGATCATCTGCCAGTGTGAGATCAGAAGATAAGTTGCGTTACTATGAGTCAAAAATACAAAAAATAAAAAACACAAAAATAAAAAAAAAGTAAAGAAAAAAAAAGCAGGTAGGCAGGTTAGGGCTAGGGTTAGGGTTAGGGCTAGGGTTAGGGTTAGGGCTAGGGTTAGGGTTAGGGCTAGGGTTAGGGCTAGGGCTAGGGTTAGGGCTAGAGTTAGGGGTGTGTTGGGGTTAGGGTTGGAATTCGAATTGGGGGTTTCCACTGTTTAGGTACGTCAGGGGCTCTGTAAATGCAATATGACGCCCGCAGACCATTACATCAAAGTCTGCATTCCAGAACGTCACTACTTCCCTTCCGAGCCCCACCGTGTGCCCAAACAGTGGTCCCCCCACATGTGGGGTACCAGCCTACTCAGGACAAATTGGACAACAACTCTTAGGGTCCAATTTCTCCTGTTACCCTTGTGAAAATAAAAATTGGGAGCTAAAAGATCATTTTTGTGGAAAAAAAATGATTTTTTTATTTTCACGGCTCTACATTATAAACTTTAGTGAAACACTTGGGGGTTCAAAGTGCTCACCACACATCTAGATAAGTTCCTTGGGGGGGTCTAGTTTCCAAAAAGGGGTCACTTGTGGAGGATTTCCACTGTTTAGGCACATCAGGGGCTCTGCAAATGCGACATGACACCCGCAGACCATTCCACCAAAGTCTGCATTCCAAAACGTCACTACTTCCCTTCCGATCCCCACCGTGTGCCCAAACAGTAGTTTTCTTCCACATATGGGGTACCAGTGTACTCAGGACAAATTGGACAACAACTTTTGGGGTCCAATTTCTCCTGTTACCCTTGTGAAAATAAAAAATTGGGGGCTAAAAGATCATGTTTGTGAAACAAAAATGATTTTTTATTTTCATGGCTCTACGTTATAAACTTCTGTGAAGCACTTGGGGGTTCAAAGTGCTCACGACACATCTAGATAAGTTCTTTAAGGGGTCTAGTTTCCAAAATGGGGTCACTTGTGGGGGTTTCCACTGTTTAGGCACATTAGGGGCTCTCCAAATGCGACATGGCGTCCTATCTCAATTCCAGCCAATTCTGCATTGAAAAAGTCAAACGGCACTCCTTCCTTTCTGAGCTCTGCCGTGTGCTCAAACAGTGGTTTAGCCCCACATACGGGGTATCGGCGTATTTGGGAGAAATTGCACAAAAAATTTTGTGGTTCATTTTCTGTTTTTACACTTGTGAAAATAAAAAAATGGTTCTGAAATAAAATGTTTGTGAAAAAAAGTTAAATGTTTATTTTTTCCTTCCACATTCCATTCATTCATGTGAAGCACCTGAAGGGTTAATAAACTTCTTGAATGTGGTTTTGAGTACATTGAGAGGTGCAGTTTTTAGAATGGTGTCACTTTTGGGTATTTTCTGTCATATTGACCCCCCAAACTCACTTCAAATGTGAGGTGGTCCCTAAAAAAAATGGTGTTGTAAATTTTGTTGTAAAAATGAGAAATCGCTGGTCAACTTTTAACCCTTATAACTTCCTAAAAAAAAAAATTATGTTTCCAAAATTGTGCAGATGTAAAGTAGACATGTGGGAAATGTTATTTATTAACTATTTTGTGCGATATCACTCTCTAATTTAAGGGCATAAAAATTAAAAGTTTGAAAATTGCAAAATTTTCAAAATTTTTGCCAAATTTCGATTTTTTTAACATATAAGCGCAGTTCATATCTAAGAAATTTTACCACTATCCTGAAGTACAATATGTCATGAGAAAACAATGTCAGAATCAGCAGGATCCGTTGAAGTGTTCTAGAGTTATGGCCTCATAAAGTGACACTGGTCAGAATTGAAAAAATTGGCCTGGTCACGAAGGCAAAAACAGGCTCAGGCGCGAAAGGGTTAACCTAGAAGCACCATTGAAGAACTGTTACTGGAGCTGGTGAAGGTGATCTCTGATTTGTAATTTTCACCCATGGGGATCCTATGAGATAAAAAGAAAAACCTTCAGTAGTGGAAATCTTCTTTTGAATGGTGCCTTTACAAATATAAATCACCCCTTAAAAACAAGACCCATATGTGTGTGTTGGCGTAAAAAATGAAAAGTTGTGGATCTTACTAGGTGGCAGATTAGAAAACAATAAAGACGAGAGCCAAAAACTAGTTGCAAGATCAATAATTTAATAGCTGAATTAATCATTCTTCTGATTGGTGTATGTCAATGCAAAAAAAAGTTCTACGTTATTTTTTTTCTTATTTTTCAAAAGTGACAATGGAAAATTGCTTCCAGTTCATTTAATCAATTGCTTTCATCAGGAAAAAAAGTTTGTTTTTTAAAATATTTGTTTCCACACTATTTTAGGTACAGATTACGACAAAGACGACTACTGAGCCAATTAGCACTCAGTATTATTTGGATAATAATGGGCATGTTGTATCCCAGAAACCTTCACACCTTGGACAAGGTAATTGCCACTGACCACTAATACATAAGTCTAAGGAGCGGTTTATAATGAAGTAAATATAAAATTATCACAAGGCCCTTCAGTTTTAATGTCCCATTGCAGCCTGATATCTAGAGTTGAGCGATACCAGCCGATATTTGAAAATATCGGATCGGAATGGATCGGCCGATCTTAAAAAAAAAAAAAAAAAAGTATCGGTATCGCCGATTCCGATACCGGGAACCAATGCAAGTCAATGGGGCCAAAATATCGGAATTAAAAAAAACCCTTTCTTTCCTTGTAGGTTAATTCTACATGAAGAAAAACAACTAAGAATAATGTAGAATGTATTGTGGGAGGTGGAGGAGACATTAAAGCCATAGAGGTTTAGCCCAATCAAATGGAATAGCAGGAATTAAACTTTTTTTTTAAAGACGTTAGGAGTTACAAAGATATTGACTATGTTAGCCTCATTTATATTTTGCCAGACATGTATGTCTTCTTCTTTCTTCTTTCTTCTTTCTTATTCTTCTTCCTTTTTTTACCTTCTTCTTCTTCTTCTTATTCCTTTTTTTACATTCTTCTTCTTCTTCCTTTTTTTACATTCTTCTACTTCCTTTTTTACATTCTTCTTCTTATTCCTTTTTTTACATTCTTCTTCCTTTTTTTAAATTCTTCTACTTCCTTTTTTTACATTCTTCTTCTTCTTCCTTTTCTTACATTCTTCATATTCTTCTTATTCAACAATTATTATTCTACATATTCAACTTCTTCATCTTCTTCCTATTCTTCTTCATCATATTCTTATTTGTGTCAGGCATTCCTGTAGTTGTTATCTAGAAAAGTTAGAAGTTTACACCTTCCGTTCTCCCTGTCACAAAAGATTTACAACAGGATTTGTCCGCGTTCAGTTTGGCCTGCAGCAGCAGGCCTTTTCCAGGGGCACCACGAGGAGGAACGGACTCACCCCCATACACTGCTTAGTCTTCTTCTGCTTATAAATAAGATAATATCATTTGCTCAGAGTATTAGTCTTATGCTTAATATTCTTCTGCTTTGTTTTTTTATGCTTCTTTGTCTTCTCTCTCTTGTTGTTCTGCATCTTGGTGGTTGTCTTCCTGTTCTTTGTCCTTTTGAACCAGCTGACGGTACTGGCACCCGGAGGGGCAGCAGAAGGAACAAGAGCCAATGGCATTACCGAGGACCAGCTGACGGCAGGGTGGATTGATTTAAATCACGCCGATTTAAATCATGATTTAAATCACGATTTAAATCAAAAGATTTTTTTCTATTTAAATCGGATCGATTTAAATCATGATTTTAATCATGATTTAAATCACTGATTTAAATCAAAAGGTTTTTTTTTAATATAAATCACGATTAAAATGAGAAGTGAGAGCAGTGTGCATGTGCGCCCATAGTTACACGGACGAAACTAGGGGCAACAATCTAACGCCAGGGTGAGGGGGGGACCCCAAAGTAAGTAAAAATCTTTTTTGTTTTACTATATGGCAATAGGTAGGTGTTTAAAAGCAGCATGTCTTAATTGTATAAACTATTAATAGCCTCCACATTTTGTTCATACTGCCCCTTTAATTCCACACTTCTAGCTTGGTTTCAGTTTTGGTTTAGTTTCTTTTTCCCTGCATTCAGTTGACATGCCCAAACTTGTTGGATAGTCAGCAGTACTTGGCTCAGGCTGTAGTAACATCAGCAGTGCTTGGCTCAGGCTGTAGTAACAATCAAACTTCATAAGTGATCTGTGTGAGCCTGCCATGGCAGCAGGTCGTAAGAGAGACCCTATTTGGGTTCATTTTGTTGAGATGCCAGCAGCAGATCTTGGAAAGAAAGGTGCAAGAGCAAAGTGCAAATACTGTCAAAAGGATATCCAAGGACTTGTTTGCCGTTTGAAATCACATTATGAAAACTGCAACCAGAAGGGAAATGAAGATGTTGATAGTGATACAACTAATGTCAATGAACCCCCACAGCTTCTTATGCACCAGGAGCCTAGTACTAGTGGTAAGTCTGGCAATTAATTTACAACCTATTTTTTTAACAGACATTTTACTGGGATGGTTAAAGTCTATGAAAAGAAAAATTTCTAGCACTGGTAGTTCTGGAGTATAGAATTTAAATTTATGTTAAGGCAATATTTCACAGAAAATTAACGCTAAAGGACATGTGCACCTTTATTTTTTTAAGGTGCACATGTCCTCCCCCCGCAGCGCTCTTACCTCCGATCCCCGCAGCGCTGAGATCCGTGGCTTCGTTTTGACCGTCCGCCTCCCGTCCTCCGGTTGCGGCCTACTCGCAGTGATCCAGCGGCGTGACGTCAGCGGGCCGCACGCTCCATTGAAATGAATGGAGGCGCGCTCGCGGACGGGCAGAACGAAGCCACGGATCCCCGCAGCGCTGACATCGGAGGTAAGAGAGCTGCGGGGGGAGGACATGTGCACACTGTGACTGGCTGCACCTTAAAAAATAAAGGTGCACATGTCCTTTAAGTAAAAATAAAGTGTGTATACGCTTATTTTTTTTTTATTGTAGGCTGCAATTCACTTTTGAAGTCTGCCAAATTGACCATTTTAAAAAAAAAACATTTTTAAAACTTTTGTGACATAATTTTTTTCAGTTGCTGAGGCTCTGATATTAGTTACCAGTATTACAGCAACCTCACCGGAAAACTTGAGTAGCATAACTTTTGAGACAGCCCTTATAGGACGAGGACCATTACATTGTTCAAAAAGTTTGTTTCAATATTTTCGTTATATTTCTTCAAATACGCAGTCGATTTATATTTTTAATTTCTGTGCTTTCAGGGTCAAATATGGCTTGTGCTGCACGTGACAATCAATATCTGGGTACAACTTCAACAAAGCAGCCCAAAAAAAAACTTTGCATGCAAAGTGTAGAAAAATTCATCTTAAAGACTACGACGAGCCAGAAAGAACATTTTGATTAATTAATTGCTAAATTCATATTTGCAACCAATTCTTCTTTCCGACTAGTTGAGCACCCATTGTTTGTACAAATGATCGAAGGAATTAGACCAGGCTACAAACCACCAAGTAGATTTGATATCTCAGGAAAACATCTTCAGGCTGTATACGACATAGAAAGAGCGGCTTGTACAAAATATTTGAAAGACAAGGTTGTTAACATGAGCTTGGATGGTTGGAGCAACATCCACAACGACCCCATAATTTGCACTTGTGTCACAACAGAAGATGGTGAAACTTACCTTACAGACACAATCGACACATCTGGAAATTCACATACTGCTGAATATTTACTTGAAATTGCTAAGAACTCAATTCACCAATGCCAAGAACAGTTTGGATGTAAAGTAAGGAGCTTAGTTACTGATAACGCAAGCAATGTGGCAAAAATGCGAGCGGAACTGGCACAGGATGACACAAATGTCATTACATACGGTTGTTCTGCCCATTTGTTGCATCTTTTGGCAAAAGACCTGCATATTTTGGGTGTCAAGGAACATGTTGTAGAAATTGTTAAATATTTCCGCAATAATCATTTTGCACATGCAACCTACAAGGAAATGGGAGGACTGAAGTTGGTTCTACCACAAGATGTTAGATGGAATACCTTGGCTGACTGCTTGGAACTGTTTTAACAACTGGTCAAAATTACTGTCCATTTGCGAAACACATCGGGATAAAATTGATGCTAATATACGAAGCAAAGTATTAAATCTTGGTGTGAAGAGAAATGCCGAGGACCTTTTGGAAAGGTTAAAGCCAATATCGATTGCGTTGGATAAAATGCAGAAAGATACTGCAACCATAGCTGATGCCACAGAAGTTTGGAAAGATTTAGAAGGTTCTCTAGATCTCTTGAACCTCTCAAACAATGTAAAGGTTGCAATACAGCACCGCAAGGACCAAGCATTAAAAGAAGAACACTATTTAGCCAATATCTTGCATCCCATCTACAGAGGGAAAAAATTATCTGAGGCGGAAATCAACTCTGCAATGGAGTGGCTCGCCAATACTAACCATGACATTGTGGCAACTGTGCTGAAATTGAAGTGTGAATCTGCACCATTTCAAAAATACATGTTTGCAGATAACGTCGTTAATGAACTAAAACCACTGGACTGGTGGAAGTCGCAATCACTTGTTCTTCCAGCAAAGATAATAAATCTAGCTACTCAGCTACTGACTGCATCGGCTTCATCCGCAGGAGTAGAGAGATTGTTTTCTTCATTTGGTTTTGTGCACACAACAGTCCGAAACCGCTTAGGAACTGCTAAAGCAGGACAACTGGTTTTCCTATTAAAAGTCCTAAATAAACAGTAGGCTTAAAGGACTGATGTATTCACTAAAGATGTTTGCTTACTTCAAACGTTAGAGATAGGCTATTGTTAAAAAGTACTTACTCTCTGTAGTTCAATTCTGAGTGTTTAATAGTGCAAATAAAAATTATTAGGTTTCATAATCAACTGTTTTAATATTTTTATTTGTGTAAAACAATTAGATTTGCAAAAAGACAAAGTTTTGCTTGTGTACAACTTGATTAAAAAAATCTGATTTAAATCAAATGATTTAAATAAAAAAAATCTGATTTAAATCAAAAAAATCTGATTTTTTTTGATTTTTTTAAAAAAATCAAGATTTTTATCCACCCTGGCTGACGGTGCTGGAACCCGGTTACTAAGCAGGAGGTACCTGTGCTACAAAGCACTACCAAGGACCAGCAGACGTTGCCGGAACTCGGATACCGAGATGGAGGCACCTAGGCCAAAGGCTTTGCCGAGAACCAGCTGACGGTGCTGGAACCCGGATGGGTAGCATAAGCTGCAAGAGCAAATGGAAATAGCGAGGACCAGCTGACAGTGCTGGCACCCGGAGGGGCAGCAGAAGGAATAAGCCAATGGCACAACCGAGGACCAGCTGACGGTGCTGGAACCCGGTTACTAAGCAGGAGGTACCTGTGCTACAAAGCACTACCAAGGACCAGCAGACGTTGCCGGAACTCGGATACCGAGATGGAGGCACCTAGGCCAAAGGCTCTGCCGAGAACCAGCTGACGGTGCTGGAACCCGGATGGGTAGCATAAGCTGCAAGAGCAAATGGAAATAGCGAGGACCAGCTGACAGTGCTGGCACCCGGAGGGGCAGCAGAAGGAATAAGAGCCAATGGCACAACCGAGGACCAGCTGACGGTGCTGGAACACGGTTACTAAGCAGGAGGTACCTGTGCTACAAAGCACTACCAAGGACCAGCAGACATTGCCAGAACTCGGATACCGAGATGGAGGCACCTAGGCCAAAGGCTCTGCCGAGAACCAGCTGACGGTGCTGGAACCCAGAGGGGCAGCTGAAGTTACCCCTGAAAAGCAAAGTTGGCATGCCGCAAGCTGGCCGCAGTTACCGAATCACACAGTCCTACAGGGGGTGCTTGTCCTACTGGCACTACGGAACAAGCCTTTCTTACCAGAACCCGCAGTCCACATAGGAAGCACCTAAACTGCTGGCACCCTAGCCTCGGCTAACCCAACCGCAACACGACATGGCAACTTGGGGTGGCAAACTGACATTGACACTTCCCGGAAACAGCAGGCAGGGCTGGAACCAAGCTGGGCAGGAGGGAGTACCCGTGCCAAAGTCAGTTATGAGCAGCAACTGGCGATGTTGGAGCCCAGGGACAAGCACTTAGCAGGCTGAGGCCTGATGTGCTGTCAATTGGGAGGCAGCAGGACAGATTGCCATCAAAACAGCAGGGGAACAGCTGACGTTACTGAACCCCACAAACACAGGAGCTAGTGTTTTACTCTGTGAAGACGGCACTTCCGAGCAACAACTGGCTGTGTTGAAGCCCAGGGACAAGCACGGAGCAGGCTGAGGCTGCATTGAAGAAATTTTAAGATCGGTTGTAGACTTCTACTAATTTTAACCAAGCTCCACTTAGGCCTGTGGCTTCACTGATTTTCGTATTTCCCCTGTCCTCCAACCCCGCCAGTTACAGCTCCGAAGTGGCGTCTGCACAATCCACACTTGTTCCTGTGTTACAGGTGTTCAGTCCGGTCAGTTAATCCCCTGATGTGTGTCCGGCAATGTCGCCTGCTCTGTCCACATTCCCTTAACTAGTTATGGGAATGTGGACAGAGCAGGCGACATTGCCGGACACACATCGGGATTAACTGACCGGACTGAACACCTGTAACACAGGAACAAGTGTGGATTGTGCAGACGCCACTTCGGAGCTGTAACTGGCAGGGTTGGAGGACAGGGGAAATACGAGAGACAGTGGAGCCACAGGCCTAATTGGAGCACGGTTAAAAATCAGTAGTAGTAGGGCTGTGTAGGCAGCAGGAGACTTGCCATCTCCACAGCAGGGGAACAGCTGGCAGTGCTGAACCCCACTAACACTTGAACGAATGTGTTTGGCTCTGTGGAGACGACACTTCTGAACACCAACTGACGCTGTTGGAGCCCAGGATTACGCATGCCGCATGCAGAGGCCAATGGGCAGCGGTTTTTATGGAGGTTGTTGACTACTACTGATTCTAACCATGCTCCACTTAGGCCTCTGGTTCCACTGTCTCTACTATTTACCCTGGCCTCCAACCCCGCCAGCTACATCTCTGAAGTGGCGTCAGCACAATCTACACTTGTTCCTGTGTTACTGGTGCTCAGTCCCGTCAGTTGAACCCCTGATGTTTGTCCGGCAAGTTCGCCAGCTCTGTCCTCATTCCCACTACTGGTTATGGGAATGTGGACAGAGCAGGAGACCTTGCCGGACACACATAAGGGGATAAACTGATGGGACTGAGCCATAGGAACACAGGAACAAGTGTAGATTGTGCTGACGCCACTTCAGAGATGTAGATGGCGGGGTTGGAGGCCAGGGGAAATAGTAGAGACAGTGGAGCCAGAGACCTAAGTTGGGCACGGTTAAAAATCAGTAGTGGTTTGAATGTTGATGGAGCTGGTGACTTTGCCGTCCACACAGCAGGGGATCAGCTGGCGTTACTGAACCCCACTAACACAGGAGCTAGTGTGTTTCTCTGTGCAGACGACACATCTGAGCGACAACTGGCTGTGTTGAAGCACAGGGATTATAGTTCAGGTGGTAGAAAAATGAACACACCAGCAGACCTGGATACAGTTGCCAACCACTAATTTAGTCTGTAAGAGGAATGGCAAAGTCTTTGGAGATCCAGGCCTTGTTCATTTTCAGAAAAGTCAGCCGGTCAACATTATCGGAAGATAGTCGCGTGCGACGGTCTGTTAGTACACCACCTGCGGCACTAAAGATGCGTTCCGATAATACACTGGCAGCAGGGCAAGCCAGCACCTCCAATGCATACTGGCTAAGCTCTGGCCATGTATCCAGCTTAGAGACCCAAAACTTGAAGGGGGAAGAGCCATCTGGGAGTACAGCGACAGGGCAAGACATGTAGTCTGACACCATCTGACGGAAGCGTTGCCTCCTGCTGACTCGAGGCGTCGCTGATGGTGTAGACAATTGTGGTGGACACACAAAACTTTGCCACATTTGGGCCATAGTGGTCTTGCCTTGTGCTGCGGCGCTGCCTCTGCTCCCTCTTTGTGCAGAGTTTCCTCCACTGCCTTGACGCACAGAGCTGCTTTGTAAAGCACTAGCAACAATGCTGTCGGGTGGAATGGAAAACATTATGGACTGCACCAGTGACTCTTCGGACTCCTGCAGTTTACGCTCCCGGTTCAACGTTGGTATCAGCCTTTGTACGCTGTCCCGGTAGCGAGGATCTAGGAGGGTGTACACCCAATAATCAGCCGAGACGAGAATGTGGGCGATGCGGCGGTCGTTTCTCAGGCACTGCAGCATGAAATCAACCATATGCTGCAGACTCCCAACTGCCAAAGAACCGCTGTCCCCTGTTTGAGGCGTGACCTCGGCCTGCTCTGCATCACCCCACCCTCGCTGTACATACTGAGTAGAGGTTTGTGTACCTCCCTCCTCTGGAGAGATGTCTTCCTCCTCCATCGACTCCTCCTCATCCTCCTCACAAAGTGTCCCCTGCCTAGGCCTTTGTGAGGAAACACGTAGCGCAGACTGTCCAGAAGCAGATGGCATTTGGGACTCCTCATCCTCCACCTCTTCCGAAACCTCATCCCTTAGTGCTTGCAGTGTTTGTTGAAGCAGGCAGATAAGGGGGACAGTCATGCTGACTAGTGCATCATCTGCACTCGCCATCCGCGTGGATTCATCGAAGGCACGCAAAACGAGGCAGATGTCCTTCATAGAGGCCCACTCAATGGTGCTGAAGTGTGAACGGCGCACAGTGCGACTTGTTTGCGCCTGATGCAGCTGGTACTCCATGACTGCTGCCTGCTGCTCACACAACCGCTCCAACATATGTAACGTTGAATTCCACCGGGTGGGTAGGTCACATATGATGCGATGTTCCGGAAGGCCAAATCGTCGCTGCAGAGCAGCGAGGCGCGATCTTGCAGTGCTGGAACGCCGCAAGTGAGCGCACTCTATGCGGACCTTGTGCAACAGTGCATCAAGATTCGGATAGTCCCTCAGAAAGCTCTGCACGACCAAGTTAAGCACATGTGCCAGACATGGGATGTGTGTGAGGTTGCCTAGGCCAAGAGCTGCCACCAGATTTCGGCCATTGTCACACACTACCAAGCCCGGCTGGAGATTCGCTGGCCCAAACCACACATCGCTCTCCTGCTTGATAGCATTCCAGAGCTCCTGCGCTGTGTGGCTTCGATTCCCCAAAGAAATTAATTTGAGTACAGCCTGTTGACGTTTGGCCACGGCTGTGCTCATATCGGTCGTAACAGGCTCCTGCTCTGCTGTTTCTGAGGAACTTGAGTAGGAGGAGGAGTCTATGTGTACAGACTGGAGTCCTGCAATCCGTGGCGTTGGAAGAACACGTACAGCGCCACTATCCAGATCTGTACCCGGCTCCACAACATTGACCTAGTGGGCAGTGAGGGAAAGGTATCGTCCCTGTCCATGGTTACTGGTCCACGAATCGGTGGTCAGGTGGACCTTGCTACTTACGGCGTTTAGTAGCGCATGTTTTATTTTGCCCTCAACATGTTTCTGCAGGGCAGGGACGGCTCGCCTGCTGAAATAAAAGCGGCTGGGCACGTTGTATTGGGGGACTGCCAATGCCATTAAGTCCCGGAAGGTGTCAGTGTCCACCAGCCTGAATGACAGCATTTCAACTGCCAGAAGTTTGGCAATGCCAGCATTCAGAGACTGTGCTCGGGGATGGTTTGCCGAGTAAGGGCGCCTTTTATCCCATGCCTGTGCTACCGATGGCTGTGATGATGGGAACGTGCTGCTATGGGTGGAATCTGACAGGGTCTCCGGACAACAGTGGCAGAGGTTCTTCCTTGGCGATCCTGTGAGGAAGCCGAACCAGCAGTGTGTGAGCTGGAGGAAGAGGCCCCAACACGAACTGAAGAGGTGGTAGGTGGTGCTGTACGTTGGCCTACGTCTTCAGGGTGTCTCTGCAACTCCAACTCGTGCTTGGTGCGCACATGTTTCCACATATTTGTGGTATTGAGGTTGCTGACATTTCTCCCTCTTTTGACTTTCTGATGACACAGCTTGCATTTGACAAAGCAAATGTCATCTGCAACTGTGTCAAAAAAGGACCACGCACTGCAAGTCTTGGGAGCGCCCGTTTTGCCTTTGGAATAAGGAATGCTCCTAACGGGTGCCGAAGTGGAGGGTACAGGCAACCAAGTCTTCCCCCTCCCTCTGCCTCCTGTTTTGGCCGGTAGGGGAATCTCTTCCTCCGAGCTGCTCCCACCACCTTCCTGTTCCTCACGCCATGATGGGTCAAGGACCTCATCATCTTCCCTCCCCTCTTCAAACAGCTGCTTCTCCGGGGTTGTCTCGCCAGCACCGTATGCACCAGAAAGTGGCAACTGAGTCTCGTCATCATCTGATGCGTACTGAGGTGTGCTGACCATAGGCACTGGCCCACTCGCCTCTTCAGATTCAGAGGGACAAAGAAGTTGCGCATCACTGCATACTCCCTCTTCTTCACATTCAGGAATGCTGCTTGGCTGGCCCCCTCTTTCCAAGCCAACAGATTCCGAGAACAGAAGTAGAGACTGTGATGGCTCCTGTCCATGTCTCTCTGACTGCCTGGGCACTTTGGCAGGTGGTGAAGAGACAGATGGTTGCTCTTCGGTGCTCTGGTCCTGAGAGGCTGTGGAAGTAATTGAAGTCGATGCGTTAGCTGACAACGGCCGACAACGGCTTCAATTTGTTCCTCCCGCAGCAGTGGGGTACGTTGAGGTCCTACAAAGCTGCGCATAAAGGACTGTTGTCTGCTAAAACTGGGGGATGCTGATCCACTGGTGCCCGCAGCAGGCCCAGAATCCCCACGTCCTCTACCTGCAGAATTCCCACGTCCTCTCCCTGCAGAATCCCCACGTCTTCTCCCTGCTGAAACTCCACGCCCACGCCCACGCGCCTTACTCCCTGCCTTCTTCATCTTGCCATACTGCTTAAGATAGGCAGAAAAGTACAAAGGGGGGCCTTAGTGTGCTTATTCCTGAACAGCTGGTTACAGGTACAAGAAACACTAATTTTATGAAGTGTGTGTGTGTGGACTACACTTTAATAGGAGCTGATGTGGCCTACACAAGTTCCAAATGTAGTGTTTGGTGAACTTTTTTTGTGGTTTCTTTGTTGGAAACAAACTCAAAGTATGTGAACAAAGAATTGAAACTGATAGTATCACCAACTTTTTGGAGCTATTACAATGCAGGCAGGTAACCTACAATGCAAAAGATGAGGCTCCAAAAAAATTGGGTAATACTAATCTGGCTGCGCCGGCAGGGCACAAGCCAGAAAAAAAGGCTCCTCTATCTACTCCTATATAGTGTTTGCAACCAACCAGTGTTGATGGATACGGATGGATGCACACTAATAGGAGAAGAAAAAATGAGCTGCACTCAAAGACATATGTGTGAGGCAGTGATGCACGTTGAGCGTCCTACAACCAGATGTAGCTGCAGGACACTCTACTCAGCGTGAGCTGCACTCACACACAGTCAGAGACCTCTCAGACAGCTGTGAACAGTGCAGCTAAGTGGGCACTGGCACTGACAGGCTGCAGAAAGGCTCCGCTGTGTACTCCTATATAGTGTTTGCAACCACCGTAGATGGAGACGGATGGATGCACACTAATAGAAGAAAAAATGAGCTGCACTCAAATAAAAATGTGTGAGGCACTGACGCACGCTGAGCGTCCTACAACCAGACGTAGCTGCAGGACACACTACTCAGCGTGAGCTGCACTCACACACAGTCAGAGACCTCTCAGACAGCCGTGAACAGTGCAGCAAAGTGGACACTAGCACTGAAAGGCTGCAGAAAGGCTCCGCTGTCTACTACTAGTGTTTGCAACCAACGTATATGGATAACGGATGGAAGCACACTAGATTGAAATTATGTAAAAAATGCAGCTCAAAAAATAAAAGATGTATGAGGCAGCAGTGATCACACTGGGTGGCCTACAGCCTGACGTGGCTGCAGGACCCACTCCACAGCGTGAGCTGCACTCACACAGCCCTTGCAGACAGCTGTGAACACTGCTGCTAGGGCAAAGAAGGCTACAGTGGTGGTTTATGTAGCCTGGGTAAAGCACTAGATGTTTGGTGGAATCGCTATTTCTAACTGTCCCTCACAGTCTTCTACAGCAGCCTGTCCCTAACTGAATTCACAGCAGAGTGAACCAGAAATGGCGGCTGCGGTGGCTTTTATAGTGCATCATGACATCATTTCGGCAGCCAATCACAGCCATGCCAATAGTTAACATGCCTACATGCCTAACAGGATGTGCCCACACTTCGGAGGATTCCCATTGGCTTAATCAAAGCAAGCAGGCTCATAGCATGATGGGAACTTCCGATTCCGGTATCCGATATGACAAAAGTATCGGAAGTCAGTATCGGAATTCCGATACCGCTAATATCGACCGATACCCGATACTTGCGGTATCGGAATGCTCAACACTACTGATATCACATTTACTGGAACCTCCCCGTTATACTGATTAAAATGATACGCTGGTTGATGAAATCCTTCTTGTGGTTGTTGTTTAACCTTTATTTTCAGTTTTGAGTTAATGATATGCTTGGCTTATATATGAGTCATTGCCGGCGGGGAAGGGGGGATGGGGGAGCAGAAGACATCATACTCACCCTTCTGATGTCATTGCTGCATCTCAGTCCGGGCACCGGCATCTCTCTGTCTTCCTTCCAGTGCTGAGCGGTCATGCGGTACCGCTCATTAAAGTAATGAATATGCACGCTTCTCCACTCCCATAGGCATGGGAGTGCCCCCAATTTTTTATTTTCCCAAGGGTAACAGGAGAAATTAGACCCCAAAAGTTGTTGTGCAATTTATCCTGAGTACGCTAATACCCCAAATGTGGGGGTAAACTACTGTTTGGGCGCATGGCAGAGCTTGGACGGGAAGGAGTACCGTTTGACTTTTTCAATGCAGAATTGGCTGAAATTGAGATCAGACGCCATGTTGCGTTTGGAGAGCCCCTGACGTGCCTAAACAGTGAAAACCCCCCAATTCTAACTCCAACCCTAACCCCAACATACCCCTAACTATTGTGAACTCCCTTGCTCGGATTTCTGAGCCGAAGCTCCCTCTGGTGGTTACTGAGAGTAGTGGAGCTGGTCAGGTGGATGGAGGTTCTCCACCTGACGATGATAATTGGGAATCTGGGATTGCTGGCTGGGAGAATGTAATGGAGCTGGCTGCTCTTGAAGGTTGCTGGTGATTTTTTCCTCTTTGTGCGTTAAGGAGTTCTTTTGTCCAATGCCTGATCTGCATGTTCAGCTAAGTGATTCTTTTGCTAATCCTTTGTATCTAATCTGGTTATGTAAAAATAAACAGATTGACCTGCGCTATAGGACTAAAGAAAATAAGCAATGATAAAAACCAAATAGAAAAACAACCCACTCTAAAACATACAGGGATAAACTAATGGCATGTACAATATATATAACAGATCACTCACCAATAGAAGGCAGACCAATAGATGTGATGCAAATTGGTGGCAGTGACTGCTGCTTTTTGATAGAGGTGAGAAAATGCACGGCAGAGGTCTTACTACATAGAGTTAAGTGAGCTCACCTCACCTCTATCAAA